>NW_023606236.1:0-280001 GCF_013339745.2 Dermacentor silvarum
ATACGACTTTACTCATTCAGACAACAAAAAAGTTTGTCACTACTTTTTTTCACAATTGCATCTTGCAGTGACATGCGATAGCATGACAGGGTCCGTCTGTTGTGTCGTTGTCGCTTGAATATCGTGTGCATGCGATTGCCTCTTTAGCATGAGCTTCGCGAGCCAGAAAAACAAACAGCACACCGATACAGAAACTACCAATCAAAACGTGAGAGGCAGGTGGCACGGAGTCGAGTGAAAACTAAACTTATCGGCCACCCGCCGCATTGTTGGCAAGGGTTAGGTCAATGAGTTCTTTCTTCTAAGAATCGAATAGAACTAGACAAGTAGCATGTTCTTCCGTCTTATAATGAAATGCAATGATCTTTTCAATATCACTAGTTGAGTATTAGTGACAAAATTATAATGAGCAGTTATGACGCCATCGGGTTAGTACTTGAATGCCCCGGTAGCGTCTCAAATCATGTCCTACATTCACCTCAATATCACGCTTACTAAAGCTCTGTTCTTGATGATATTGAAGCCTTAGGTGTTATTCAGTATTAATCTATTACTTTAGCTCGACTTAACATTTAAACTGAAAAAACATCTAGGCCTTCAACACAAGTCAGGCTGACAGCACTCACATGGCTCCCTGCAGCTGTCCACTGTAACCAGTGTCATCTCATCGACTAGAATCGCAAAGCAGCCAATGTCATTGCAGACTATGAGGGGGTCTCTTCCCAAGTTGTCTAGGCCGTTTATGTCAGAATTAGAAAGGTGCTTTCTTGGCTGTCCAGCAAACACAGCAAAGCAGCTGTGTATGCCAAGATGCAGAACACACTTCCAGGATTGACAGACAGTCCGGTTCCATTTGCATCGCTACATATTCCCTTTGGCAAGGCAACAAGGCAAGGCAAGGCAAAATGGTACAGGAGTGCATCAGCGTAGGCCAGGTACTCCTTGAGGCGGTCAGCTGCCTCTTCCTGCTCCTCGAAGAAGGGCAGTGCAGCCTGGGAGAGCCGATCCATGAACTGACCGGCTGCCTGAAGTCTGTCCCCCATAACCGGGGCCGTCCCGGTGGCTCAGCTCACTGAGAACCTGCCCGTACTGCTGGTGCAATGTATGGAAATCCAGAGTTGCGTCCACCAGACGCTGCAGTGACAACACAGGCAGGTCACTCGTGATCTGAATCACCATGCAAGGGTCACACTACCTCTTTCTCTATTTATTTATTCACAGAGTACCCACACCGTCTTCAAGGCATTATGTGTGCTATCAGAAATCGCATTTTTGCACCAAAAATAAAATAAAAACGCCCTGCTGCAAGCCAGACAGCTAAACTGCTAGCCAAGATGTGCATGTATTATCGACCAAAAAAGTTTATGAGCCACGGGATCTCAGAAAACGCTAAATAAAATAAAAGTAGTCAGTAAAACCGTACATCACGATGTTGTTTGCATATACCAGTAGAGGCTGCAAATGGGAATACCAGGCTGCGTTTTGAGGCTGCGGAGATATTCAGTTTTTTGTCAGATCCTTTGGTCCATAGACTTTTTTGGTCGATAGTACATCTAGAACGTGCCATTTGAAGTTGCCCTAGTTGAGTATTTATTACTTTGCTAGTAGAATATACAGCTGGAGCTGCGAGCAAACCAAATTTATGTCGCTGTAACTGATAGTATTTTAAGTTTTGCATTTCTGGTTTCATTATAGCAAACCACTCACTGAAAAAAAGCATGCCCAACCAAAGTTTATATTTTCTTTGTTACACGTGATAATTCATTACATCTATGTTTCTTATATCAGGGTTTCACTGTAACAGTTTGCACTATGAAAATTTCTGAAATGACTAGCAGTTTTCCAAATTGTCAATCTGTTCTGTTACTGCATGCCTGAACGATACTAAAGATGCACGAAATCTGGCAAAGCTAAATTTTAACAGGCCAACAGAGAATAAGTGGCTCAAGTATGAAGAGGTAGTTGACATTCACTCATGAATTGCCAGGCATGGGAAAGGGTGATTATAAACATGTCTATTTATACCTTGTCTGGAAGTAGGTGTGAACATCACATATCTTCCTTACACTGCAGTCAAAGCAGATATCTTATTAACAGCTGTGCATTTTCATATCACGATTATGAACTGAATCCAGTTAGTCCGAATGGTGTTAGTTCTGAAACAAAAACTTCATGTGCCCATGACCAGCTCCCATGCACCTTCGTCAGTTCACACTACTCTCAATGTGCGCAAGTTCATTTTCGGTGACGGTTTGACGAGTTGTTGCTCAAAATTAAAAATGCACACAACATGTCACAACAAGACTACGGAAGTGTTTGAAATTAGCAAATGATAGACTTGTATTCCCTATAACGAGACATGACTGTAGTACTATGCCAGCACTACTTGTGGGTTCTCACACATGCTCTTGGGACATTCATCTTTCTTCTTTCTGGGATTTTACGTGCCAAAACCAGTTCTGATTATGAGGCACGCCATAGTGGAGGGCTCCGGATTAATTTTGACCACCTGGGTTTTTTTAACGTGCACTACAACGAAAGCACACAGGCGTTTTTGCATTTCGCCTCCATCAAAATGCGGCCGCCGCGGCCGGGAATCGATCCCGCGATCTCGTGCTCAGCAGCGTAACGCCTTAGCTGACTGAGCCACAGCGGGGTTACTCTTGGGACAAAGGAACGACAACACAGTAGTGTAAACAATCAAAAGGGCATTTATTGCACCTTTCATACACTAATACACACTAGCCGAATTACTGCCAACAGAACATTCACATGGGCGCACCACAAATCAAGGAAGTCCAACTCAGTGTGACCCGATAGCGAGCGAATATGTTCGCCCCATGCTGTGACATTATCGCCTAGTCGTTCACGTGTTATTCACGCGAACGGTGGCACGTTCGAACGATCCGCGTTCATCCATACCGGTGTCCTGCTCTTAGCTTCGCGAGACGGTGCCGCGAAGCGTGGATCAGCACACGCGTGGGACGTCTGCATCGCTCACCGACCCCAACCCAAAGAGGAACAGCCCTTTTGCGCCCGCCTAACCCCCCGCCGTCAGGTGGCATTAGCAGCGCAACACTAGCGCCATCTCTCGTAATACGGTGCAACTCCGCCGCCGTAAAGCTACGCGGCGAAGCCGGATTACGGGAGCCATGCGGGGAAAGTAACATCAGGGGACGCGTGAAGAGTCGCGCATCCCCACATCCCCCCCAACCTTAAATCACTGCATACTCCGGCGAAACATATCAGCACTGTGTAACATCAACGCGTGCTTTGCGAACAAAGGGAAGTACATGCAGCAGTGGCCGCACCGAGGAAATGTCCACACGCTTTCCATAACATGCGAGCCGACATTGTCTCTGGGGTTCACCACTGGTAGGTGGCTAGAATACCGCTGGCTTCCGTTGGTCACAGCACCAGCTCTGCAGATTCGACGGCACGAGTCCAGCCCAGGACTCCGGAAACGGCGACGCAGAAGTCGGCAGCAAGCGTCGCTCACGCCGACGTGCCCTGCTGATGAGAGCCGCAGTAGCCGTTGGTGACTGCCGGCTCTTTTTCCAGCTGCCGAGCGTTGTGAGCCGGACATAGGCGGCCACAGGCTTCTACATTGCCAGGGGTGGCTCGTTCGTAGGCCGGGGCAGCAGCGCAGACGATGTGCAGGTGACAGCAAACCAGGGGTGACTCCGCTCATGCTGCGTACACTCAACGCACTCGACAAACACTAAAGTAGTGCAAGGGAGAGGAATTCTGCATGCGCATCGCCGACGTGGTACGACGTTCAATTCGGCTAGCAAAATTTCGGGCCGCATTTCAGATGCTAAGTTCACGTGAACAAAGCTTACTTTCTTGAGTCAAACGAGTAATTTCAATTCGTGTGAGGCGAACTAATGAGGGAAGCAATGTGCGACACCTCAACACCACGGTCCACCAGGTTGTGACCCTCAACGTGCGACAGGTGGCTTTGTAAAGCCTTAGGCCTAATGCGTCGCTACTTTGACAACCGGCATCCAAAAAAAAGAAAAACATCACCCAAAATGGGCACAACAGGCAGCCGCGAGGAGACGTTAGCTCTGTGAGGTGGTCCTACCCCGCTCGGTGCACACAGTATCCGAGTTAACGGCGCCCACCGTCCCAGACGGTGTCAGAGCGCCTGGTGCCAGGTCACAATACCAGTCAGCCCGTAGCCCGTGACCACCCGGCTCCCTGAGCCGCGACTTCCGAAGTCAAAGAGATAGAAGAAGCGATTTACATAAGAAATTCGGACCACCCACGAGGCTTCCCTACTCACTCACTTCAAGCTTGCCAATGCTCCCGGGTGCTAGGCCTCGCTCTGCCAGGGTGCAGACCATGTGGCTCTCGTACAGACGAGTGTACTTCAACAAAACACTCGCGAAAAGGCTTAGGATGTTGAAAAGTTCAAACACGCTACAGCAACCGTCGCCTCGCTCAAAAAAGCATGCCGCCGACGCTAGCGATCAAAATCCACGCTAGGAATACGCTTCGGTTGAAACAAAGGTTGTCTCGAACCGAGCAAAACTGTCAAAATTATCGTACAATGCCCCAAGAGGTCCATGTTGGGCAGCCAGATGTGGGGTCTCACACATGCTCTTAGGACAAAGGAACGAACAACACAGTAGTGTAAACAATCAAAAGGGCATTTATTGCACTTTTCATACACTAATACACACTAGCCAAATTACTGCCAATAGAACATTCACATGGGCGTGCCACAAATCAAGGAAGTCCGACTCACTGTGACCCGATAGCGAGCGAATATGTTCGCCCCATGCTGTGACACTATCGCCTAGTCGTTCACGTGTACGGTCACGCGAACGGTGGCACGTTCGAACGATCCGCGTTCGTCCATACCGGTGTCCTGCTCTTAGCCTCGCGAGATGGTCCCGCGAAGCATGGATCGGCACACGCGCGGGACGTCCGCATCGCTCACCGACCCAAACCCGAAAAGGAACAGCCCATTTGCGCTCGCCTAACCCCCCCCCGTCAGAGGGCGTTAGCAACGCAACACTAGCGCCATCTCTCGTAATACGATGCAACTCCGCCGCCGTAAAGCTATGCGGCAAAGCCGGATTACGGGAGCCATGCAGAGAAAACAACATCAGGGGACGCGTGAGTCGTGCATCCCCACATACTTCAGTTCCAAACAGCCACCATACTTTGTACAGAAGTGTTTCCTTATCTACATCAACTACTATAATTGAACAAGTGCAGACACTAGAGTACTCACAGCTCGTGCCCTTAAGAAGTTGGTCAGGTTCGCCTTGAGCTCTGTGCTGTACCTCTTCACCTCCTCAAATTCTCTGCACAGAGAAAGCAACAACTGCCGGATTTACATCAAGTATAGTAGCACTGTCAGCAGAAGGTACACATAAACACATTTTAAGATACAGTAGACTCCTGTTACAGTAGAACCCCACTGTTACGTTCCCAGGTGCTGCGTTTTCCTGGCTGTTTTCGGGCAGTCCCAGCACAGCTCCCTGAACCCAATGCACTGGTAACACCGCTGTTGCGTCGCAGCTGTGGGACTGTTCCCGCATCATTGTGAACTGCCACCCCGCGCCGGCCCGAGCGGCCATTTTGACTTTTCATGTCGCTTGGCTTGGTGGCTTGACGATCTCATTGGCCGCCCAAAGTGCCGGGGGCGACAACTATGACGTATTTTGGTTTTCTGCCAGCAAAGTATGGCCCTTGAGATCCATATTAGCTATCTAAAGATGGTGTCTATGATGCGTTGTGGTCCTAAAATTGGTTTTGGTTCATAGATGTTCCGCATAAAGTCCAAGGACGATAACGCCGTCGCCGCGCACCGTATGCTGTATGTGTGAGTGAAAGCATGCGAGGGGAGCCGACGACCGCGTCTAAATCTTGCGCGCGCGAAAAAAGAAAAGTAGGGAGGAAGCGCGCCTTCTTCCATTGTGCTCGAGGCACCGGCGAGGGAGCGAGGGGGGAGGGATAGCGGGCAGCGCCGTGCTCTGGCATCAACTGCGCACTGCACGGCGGTGCCGAATCTTGAAAGTGATCTGCATTGGGGGCAGACTCTATGCAGTGTAGGTGCGTCGGCGGCTCGTAGCTTTGTGCGTGCTATGGGTTCTCGGCGCTCAGTTTACGTTGAAGCGATAGACAACAACATGAAGGTCACTTCGCTCGCTTCTTCGCACGGCGCTTAAATTCCTCCCCCAGCGTTTGACAGTGCGTGTCCATGCTCATCGAGTTGATATGTTCATGTTGCCTGTGGGCGCTGACACCATGTTTGTTAAGTAGTTAATCAAGATTCCCGACCTCCGATTCTCACTGTACGCGACGATATTACGCTGTGGATGACCGGAGGTTCGGACGGGCACATCCAAGACACCCTCCAAGCAGCCATTGACCAGATCGAACAAGTAGGTCACGACTTGAACCTTAGGTGCTCCCCCACCAAATCAGAGCTTCTCCTTCTGCCCCCCACGAAACGCTTCAGACATCGCCCCCGAATATCGACCTCACAGTTGAAGGGCACTCCATACCCCAGGTAGACAGGATAAGGGTGCTAGGTCTTCACCTTCAAAGCAACCGAGCAAATCAGCGTACCTTGCAAGCACTACAAACAACAGTAGATAACACGCTACGCCTCATAGGAAGGATCTCCAATAAACACGGAGGGCTTCGAGAGAAGAACTGACTCAGCTCATCCAAGCTTTGTCCTAAGCAAAATCACCTTCGCACTACCATATCTCTCACTCTCTAGGAAGGAAGTGGACACTGTAAACTGCTTGATCCGCACGATACACAAAGTCGCTGTTGGGTTCCAATTAGAGCATCCACACAGAGGGTGATGGCCACAGCCACAATTAATACCTTTGAAGAATTAATCGAAGCACATCTATCAACGCAATATCACAGACTCTCCACCACTGAAGCTGGGCGTGAGATCCTGAGACAACTTCACTACGCCCCACCACTCAACGAGAACAAGCGACATCAACTTCCTCCGAACATACACGGCCAATACCACATCCAACCCCTACCCAGAAACATGCACCCCGAATTTCACGTCGAACGCCGGAAACTTCGAGCCAAGGCGCTACAACGCAGCTATGGACAGGCGGAAGGAGTTTACTACGTGGACGCCGCAGCCTGTAAAACTAAACATCGTTATGCTTTAACGGTCATAGACAAGCAGGGCAACACTGTTCGTTCAGCATCAGTCAGGACCATCTCAGCGGGAGACGCAGAAGAGGCCGCCATTGCATTCGCATCGGGGCTACCTGATTGTGATGTCATCATCAGTGACTCGAAGACTGCTATCCGGAACTTGAGTAGCGGCTACATTACAAACCTCACGCACTCTCTACTAGTCGCTCACCCGCCGAAAAACTACATCGCTCTCATCTGGACTCCAGCACATCAAGGACTACCAGGCAACGAAATGGATCATGCCGCTGCTCGAGGATTCACGGACCGAGTGGACGGAAATGTGGGCCTTACCCCAGAAGCCAATGACTCCCAACAACAGACCAATAAAGACGCACTCATCACATTCCATGAAGTTTGCACACATTACAAACACCAACGCCTAACGTATCCGCCTCTCTCTGTGTCGAGCACGCGCCAGAGAGAAATATTGTGGCGCCAACTACAAATTCGCACTTTCTTACCCCACGTACTTTGCACTTATTTTTTCCCGACACATACCCGACACCCAAGTGTTGCTTCTGCCCTGTCCAAACAGCAGATCTCTCCCATATAATGTGGAAATGCCCTATCAAATATCCCCCCCGCAACCTCAAACCATTAATTAGTAGCGAGGAGCTGTGGGAGACTGCCCTGCGCAGCTCCGATCCCAACCTGCAGGACCGAGTACTGAGGTGGGCTGAGGAGGTAGCGGAGGCCTACCACGACTGGTAGGCGGACGTCTGGCAGCACAAGGTGCTAAAACTGGAGCACACAGGCCTCCCTCTCTCCCCCCCGGCCCCTCCCCTTTCTTAAAAAGGGAAATAAAAGTTCATTCATTCATTCATAATGTAGTTAATAAGCGAATGTTTACAAGTTTATAGGGACGATAAAACTACTATTCTTACTTTGTATAGCTGTCTACTAATTGCTATCTCAATCGATACTTCGGCTGTTGCATGAAACTACGACTTTTTTTCACACGTAAGAATTAATTAATATTGTGTGCAGTTCAGCACTACTCCCATTTCTCAATTTTTCCTGTTTCCCGGCTCTTACGGTCTTTTCTTTACGGTCCCATGAAAAATGTATCAGCGGGGTTCGACTGTATTCAACTGTGGTTAATTTGATTTATCCGTTAATTCAATCCCAACCAAAGGTCCTGGCCAGTGGCCATACGTTTCTGTGGGGCCAAACTTTTGTTATTTAGATTCTGAAATTGGCCTTCACCACGTAATTCGAACTTGGCTGGCCATCGTGTACGCTCCCTACCCCAATATTTGACCGAAGTGGTGACTCCAGGGTGTCTACCAAGTTGACATTTTCAGATTCCCTGAGTTTTCCAGGTTTTCCCTGAGTGATTTTGCTAAATTCCCTGAGTGAAACGGAACTTTCTTTTACATCAAGATGGGCTGACACCATGTTGCCTGATGCTGTCACTCTTAGTAAGCATGTTACAAAAATGCGAAGCATCAATTGCGATAGCAAATTAGTAGAGAGCTATACGGAGTAAGGATAGTAGTTTTATCGATCAGCTGTATAAACTTAGACATGCAGCAGCACCAGCAATGCGCCGAACTGTTGTCGACGCCGTCGGCGTTTTGCCCGCGTTCGCACCGAACGCGCACGGCGCTGGTGACTGTTGCCTGTGCCTCTGGGGGCGGCTCAGAAGTTTTCGACGAAATCAGAACGGGACACTCGTCGAGCAGCGTACGAAGTCTTTACCGCCTTCTCGCCTCACCACATTTTTATATAAATACGCATTTGGTGGCGCAGCTAAACGTCCCCTCCCCTCCCTCCCTCCATTACCGCAACTTTCGTTCCCTTTCAATTAAATTACAGCTAATTTAGGGACAGGCGAATAGTGGATTTGAGGTTCGAAGCGAGTAGTGATTTGGTCAAATAATTTCGAATCGAATAGTTTGAACAGTATATATCACATATTACAGTAAAACCTAGTTAATTCAATTTCACGGGATTGAAAAAAAAAAAAAAATGTCCGAATTATCAGGGTATGCAGAAAACAATAAGCAAATGCTTACTACGTCAGCACGATTTTATTAGTATAATGTATGAGCAAATCCTTTCGCTATTTAGCACAAAAGCAGTGCGGAAGCTGCAATTCTCGTCATCTCGTGACTGTTTGGCTCTCGCAGCGGCGATCGAGGCCTCGCGACTTCCTTCGCAGCACGGCTGCGGCGCGCGCCATCATTTCCGACACGCTTTGCACTACCGCGCGCACATCCCGATAATTTTTTCGCCAGTAAGCTCAACGCCAACGGATCGCACGTCCATCGTGATGTTGCCGGTGCGCTTCATCCTCGACAGCTTTGCCCCGAGTCAAACCGAAACAACTGCTTGTCGCAACCGCGGCCGCTATCGACACGATTATGAACGGCGACTTTGCGGTGAAGGGTATGGCCACGATAGCGGCAAAAACGCCCGCGTCATGCCGCGAGCGGCAACGCATCATGACGCGCGCGGCGAAAGCGGCAGGAATCGGGGGGTTTTACGGCTTGTCGAGGGTGCCGAGAGCGACGAGGGTGACGTCACGGAGCCAATGGCAACCGGACCTCCGCCGCTCCGCGCCGGGTTATCAATCGACGATTGTCGTCTCTCGCGGTTCTATAGAGGGATTTCTGGACGCTGTCCGATCGCACCCTTTTCGCTCACGGTGATTCCGCGTTCCGAGAGCGCGCGAGATCATATCGCGCTGCCGCGCGGCAACTTGCCGCTAGTGTGACCGTACCCGGCCGACGCACGCACCGAGTCAGAACGAAACTACCGTTCACTGCAACAACTTCAGACGAAATCGCGGTCGCTATCTATGCGATGGCCACTGCGGCCGACGTTCGTATTGAGTCAAAACGAAACTAAACGAAACCGCTGCGTCGCTGCGAAAGAAACCGCGGCAGCTATCGACGCGATGATGGGTGGCGACTATGAAATCCCGCGGCCAACGCGTTGTTATGCGCGGCGGTAAACGCAATAAAGGCACAAATAGGCACGAAGCGTTCCGTCGTTGCTGTCATTCACGTACGATTTCCGCTGCTGACTATGGCTATGCGGTCTCCGCCGCTTCGTTTCGGTTGTGCGCTAGCGCCGTTTCTGCTCTTCTGCGTCGCACATATCAGGCTCTTTAATGCAAAAACATATAGCCTTCGAGATTTATGGTTAATGTATGGCAGCCATGACGTGAAGCATAGCCTCCGAGATGTGCACCGACCGTCCGTGGCTTTTGGCTGCCTATTCGGGACCGCTGAATAATTCGAAAATATTGAATCGATGAATTCGAATCGAAGCGAATAACGAACATAGAATTATTCAATGAAATATTCGACAATACCCTATATTCGTCCATCCCTACAGTAATTTTCCCTGATAGAGGCACAAATTCCCTGAGTTTTCCCTGAGTTTTTCCAGAATATTCAAAATCCCTGAGAATTCCCTGTTTTCCCGGTTGGTAGACACCCTGGACTCAAATAGCGGCAGCATATGTCTTGGTGGCGCTAAGGGTACAGTGATGTGTTAAACACACATCAGTTCTCGTCGAAAACGTCTACCACACTTTTTCTGCGTATCACTCACACCCTAATTGCAACAGTCCAGAAAGAAAATGAAAGTCACATGTATAACCCGTAGAAATAACATACAACAACACTCAAATCTTTGCAAAAAAAGTTTCCACTCGTGGATGCATGACTTGTCCCCACCGTATCTCCAACCAGCGGTTCTGTTCCAGCCCTCTCTTTGGCGATGCTGATAAACCTGGATTTACACAACGCACGTGATCGCGGATGAATCAGTCACGTGACATGTGACGTGAATCGGGCCCCTTCGCAGCTCGTATTGACACGACAGAGGATGGCAGCGTACATGGAGCAGCCCTCACATAGGTGTTGGAGCAGATGTGAGCGAGCTGAAAATCCCAACGGTGATTTGCCTCTTCGCCATCCTGCGAAGCGCTTCATGCAGACCGAGGTAGCGCCATGGGAATGGAGTTTACCAATGCCGCAGGCACTATTCGCCGACTACTAAACGCAAAATAGCGACCGTACAGACGAGAAGAAAGGGCGACCATGAATAAGGGGAGAAGGGAGCTTTAACACGCAGAGGTTGGGAGAGGGTCGGGTCCCTAGGAGATAACGAAACCTTTAATGGTGGCATACCTTGCCTTGAAATGTAGTTTCATGGCACTGTGTGTTGCGCTGCCACTAAGCCACACTCAAGGTGAAATTCGTATATAGCCCGCACTCCGACTTTACTGTTCAATATTTAAAATTTTTGGTTCAGGATATATGCGCAAGAATGTGGTATTTTCTGTCTGCCCCAGGAAGGTTTCAAAATGAAAACGGTAAGTCACAGTGAATTATTACAGTATTTACTTGATTCTAATGCGCACTTTTTTTTTCAAGAAAATTAATTTGAAAATTGCTTGGGCGGAGCAATCTCATAAGAAACCAAAACCGCGTTGGTGGCGTTTGTGGCTATGGCATTGCTCGAGGTCGCGGGTTCGATCCGGACAGCGGCAGCCGCATTTGGACGAGGGCGAAATACAAAAACGCTCATGTAATAAATGTAGGTGCACATTAAAGAGCCCCAGGGGGTCAAACTAATCGGTGTCCGCCGTTACGTCCCTCATAATCCGATTGTGGTTTTGGCACGTACAGCTCCATAATTCAATTTCAGTTTAACACTTCTGCCACGATGCGATGTCGTGTGAGGCAACAAGAATGCTAACCTTCTCGGAGGTTCTGGCGAATGGAGTACAACAACGCTTCAAGCAAACATGTCTTGCTGTGTCTGTTCAATACCACTCTTGTGTTGTAAGTGCTGTAGAAATTATACATTTGCCATCGACATCACCACTAATTCTCATCAATCAAAGCAAACAGCACAGAAAGCTCCTCTTACACATTCCCACAGTGCACGGAATCTGAAAAATCTCACTGCACGTGAGTTGTAGTTCTAGACAGCGCAAAAGAGCCTACACTTGTTTAGGTGCTTGAATTTTGAGATTTATGGGATTTCCTGCGAGAGGACTTGGGTTCCTTAGGTTTAGTACCTCAGCGGGGCTGCATGATTCAGTCACTTGAGAACAAAAACTAATTTCCTTTATTTATTTATTTTTTTGTGTATGTGGTGTAGATTGCCTAATCGCTGAATCTGTCTTACACATACCAATATAGGTCGAAACATTAGGTAGCCATCGCTCATTGGCTGCTCTCAGCACAACTGACACAATCCGTTGTGTGCTTTCCGCTGCCTGATTCATTTTCTTTTGTTTATCTTTAAGGAGGTCACTGGGAATCAACAAAAAAGAAAAAGAAAAAAAGATGAAAAAAGGAGGGGAGAGTGGGTCAAGCCTTGTGCATTGTAGTTGAAGCAGTGCACACAGAGGTCGCATCTTGCAGTTTGCAAGGTTTAAATGCACTTACTTTCTGTAATAATTATGTGCTTCTTTCTTGTACAGTACATGAGCTGATATGCTGTAATCGAAAGCGCATGAACCATATTTTCATGTTTATTATTTGAGAAGTAAATTAGTGACGCCGTACAAACTGGCTCAGTGAAGTTATACAACAACTTTCGCTGGCAAAGACAGGCCTGTAACACCATATGAAGTTCAAGTGGCCCCACGTGCTATCTGCTTTAACAAAATGATGGCTCTAAGAGGATATATCAGCTCAAGCACCCCGCACATGCTTTTCGATCACACGCATACTTGTTTTGGTACAAGCAGATGCAGCATGCAGAGGCAATGTGAAAACACTTGAACCATTATAGTGTTGCCGATTACATTGCAAGTCAAGGGAAGGCAAAAAAACTGCTACCGAACCATCGACGATGATTGTCTATGCAAGCAAATGAAAGAACAAGTGAGCGAATGATGAACAAAAGATATAGCGAGTTTTTTTTTTTTTTTTGCTGTTTCTGTTTTCCTTGCTGAGTGCGATCATCAACTGTCGCACGAAAATGGCCAAAAGAGTCAAAGAAAGGTATTCGCTTTGAAAAATTCTCTAAGAAAAATTTTCGTGTGCAAAACTGCATAAGTGCATCAAAGGTGTGAACGCTGCAGCAGCTTTTTGCTGTGACAGTGACCAATAATGAACTGCTGGACCACCAAGAGCATTACAGGAAATTATACCAGCTAAGAGGGACACAATATAAAAACTTTTGAAATGAAATGAGGTTGCTTAAGGGAATGGTACAAATTTTATATGGTGCAAGTGCCACAATAGCTGTTCCCATGCGCAGCACCATAGAGTGCCCTTGCCGACAGAGCCATCATGCACCATCGGTGCATTTTGGGGTCAGGCTCTGGTGGCTGCTTTCCACATCTCCCCACTCTAGCCACCCTAACCGGGGTGGCTAGAAACCCTAGCAGAGCTACGGCAGTGCAGCCGTACAAGTTCGCAACGATTAAAAACTACGGGATAACAAATTTTTGACCAACACACTGTGTCTCAAAGGACACGCATTGGACCGATACTGCGAGGAAAAAGCGAAGAGAATGGCTACGGGGAGAGTTCGCTTGCTAAGACTGGCTGGGTGATGTAATGCTCTCTCTTATATTATTTCCGTCCTCCATGACAGAATGAGTTCGCGCATAGCATGACGACGACCAGCACTTTCGTCTGAGAGCACATTCAAACGATAAGTTATTTTACATGTTAAGCTAGCGGCAACAAGTCATGTCATATGTTCTTGGCATTTGCATGCGCCAGAGGACGAACTAGCGATGCGGTTGGTCTAGGCGTGGGCCACTACCCGTATGCGACTACTGTGGAGCCGTTTGGTAAATCAAACGTGCTATGGAGTGCACACAAGTTGACATGTTCTGGTTCTTCATAGACGCAATAAAGTGCTGTCTGAGAGTGACGACGATTGACATTAACGTTCCCTTCTGTGAAGGTAACGTTTGCTGATTTCGTCTTTATTTTATTGCCAGAATCAGAGGCATGCTAAATTTTTCTTGTTAGAAAATCGGGTGCAGTTTCGATTTCTAACTTCTACAGGAACTCTAATGTCAGTTACATTAGTTTCCTATGGAGACACGTTATAATCGGGGCAAATACTTCCAAATAAATCAACAGTGTTTTCTGGCACTTTCTTCTGTGTCTTGTTAATTCAACCTGCCAGGCAATTCGATCAATCTTGTTGGTCCTGTCAGGGCCCAATTAACAGAAGTTGACTGTAATCACTTTATAAAGCAGGTGGCACTCACAGAGCACCAGCTTCCTGGCTGTCTTGTCGCACTTGTGCAAAGCTACCGAACTGGATTAAGTGTATCATTGTCCTATATCAATTCATTTGCGTAAGATTACATTTAGCTAAGGTACAGTAAAAGAAATTTACTACAAGAAACAAAATCGATACAAACATTACCCCACAATGCGGATAAGTGGGTCTCGTAACTTTTCATACATCGTGCTCAATTTAGCACGTTGGCATCTGATTTTTTTTTTTTCCTTCACTGCAGCTTGGTCTCTACTTTCTGCAAACTAAGGTATGCTTCAGGAGCAGTACCAGGTGCACGCAAAGCCTGTATAGCAGAATACCAAACCACTGACAGTGCGAGATGACGGCCATGCCAGGCGAGGACAACCAAGTTGCGGTGCTCACCTGTCAGGGTTCTTAAGCCGCAGGGAAGCATTGAAGATGCGCAGCATGCTGTCTGCTCGGTGCAGGAGGCCACCGTGCTGTGGTCGTCTCGCCAGCTGGCCTCGTGTCGCAGGAACTCGCCAAACAGCCGATCAGCCGACAGTTCGGGATGGCCTGCCACCCGCCGCAGGAATGTCTGCGCATGGGTGGGCACGACAGTTGGCACATCACAGAATGTGTGTACAGACGTCAAAAGCAGCTATAGACTACACTCTAAAGGACATCAACATTGACCGGACAAGAGCTAGTAGGATCAATTGGGAACAGGTGCTTATAATTATTAGAAAGAAAGAAAATTTCCAGATGAATGGCAATCTGGGCAATTCGTACATCAAAGACAGCGAAGCTGCAGAGAGGAATTTCAAAATTATTCAGATACGTCTGCTTAGCCATTGCCCAAAATCTGCTGAAGACTCTGCAAGACTCCACTCAGTTCCCGACTGGACGATCTTGAAGACAGATCCAGACGAGATAACCCATTGTTCTTTGGAATACCGGACTGCCCGACTGAGACGTGGGTTTAGTCAGAAGGCCTTGTTCAAGATCTTTTGTATCGTCACCTTGTGGAGATTGAGGGAGGCGCCGGCGCCATTGCGCGGGCTTCACCTGTTCTGCCGTCCCTCGCCTTCTTTCCCCGTCCACTCCCAACCGGTTCTAGCGGTGGCGCTCTGCACGCGGTGGTTTGCGGTGAGGGTGGGCGCTGACGTCACTACGCAGCCGCGTCGACTGCTAGCGGCGGAGCGTGGCTTTCTTATCTCCGGGACCAGCACACGGTACGTACATGCTTTCCTCTCGTCCGCCGACACCTTTGCGACTAGGACTGGAGCTTGCGCACGGTGCCTTTGCCCGTGTGGGGAGTGCGTACTTTGTGCTGATCCTTTCCCGACGCTAAGCCGATGAGCAGTGCCTGGTGCTCGCGCGAGGTCGTACCACGCTGAGCCGCACTTGCCGAAAGCCCAAGCCGAAGGATATTGCCCGAGCTCTCGCGAGTTGACGCAGTGGTTATTGCCAGAGCAAGTAGCATAGCCGCCGGGACTTTTCCTAGCGGCGTGTCCCAGCTTGAGCCTGTGCTCTCACAGCGGCGTGCTATAGGCGCCTGTTATTGTATTTTCGCCCTAGGTGCGGGACCCCTTTGGTTTCCCATCGCGCGGGTGTTTGTGCAGTGCTGGTGCCGACGGATTCAGTAACGGTGTCCGTCAACTCAGGGCTTTACTGCGTTTTTGCGTTCGTCGCTCGGTAGCCCCTTGCAGCCTCTGAGCCTGCGCACGAGCGGTGCTGGAGGCGACGCTGACATGGCCCTGTGGCTCACTAAGCTCGAACCAGCGGTGGTTGGTCTCCTGTGAGACCAAGACCCCACAACCTTAAACTACAAATTCCCGATTCAGAAGTCTCTCGAGCACACAGGTTAGGATCCTACACTGATAAAAAGACTTGACCAATTATCATCAAGTTTCATCATCTAAAGTCAGGGATGCAGTCTGGGTGCAGAAACTCAAGGGACTGGTGTATCAGGTAGTGAAGATTTTTGCAGAGCACCGCGAAACTCAAGGAGGAAACTAACAGAATTTGCAAAGGTGGCAGGGCAGCCCTACTCGCTTCGCATGAATAAACTCATCATGAATAAAAAAAGGTACGCTTACTGCACAGCAACTGACAGCGTAAGCGAAATTGGTTTGCCACGATTGGCAGATACGCAAGATAGCGCGGCCACTGTACCTGCACGTGCCGGCACTTCTAATGCATCATAGCTATGTCTGCATAGATCCCGCGGAAAGAAGCCTCAATTTTCCTTTCCAATGTACGAAGTATCCTGAATAAGCACGTTGAATTGTCTTCTGTTGATTCCTGCTCTGATATTGTTGGTCTGATGAAGACCTGGCTTTCTGCAAAAGTTAAAAATTAAGAAATTTTGGACCGTGAAAAGTGCTAAAAATTTTACCGATGTGATCGTGATTACCGGTCTGGTGGTGGAGTTCTGTTGGCGGTTGCCGATACGCTTACTTTGCATGTCCTTCCAATTGTATCTTCACTTAAGCTTGTGTGTGTACGCGTGCTCATTGATTCTCGCGAAATAATTTTTTGTGTCTTCTATCAGCCCAACTGCATCACTGTCCTTCTGTAATGACCTGCACGATGCTGTCAATCAGCTGTTTGTCAGATACCCAAAATCGCCCCTCTTCATACTTGGCGACTTCAATTTTCCAGACATCAGGTGGGAAAGAGCCTCGGTTTCCTTGAAACACAGCTCAGCTGAAAGCAAAGAATTTTTAACTTTTTGTCAGGACTTCAACTTAACTCATCTCGTTCACTTTCCCACTCTCTATCTCCCCCTTCGGCTAACATTTTAGACGTAATACAACTCACCAGACCTAACTTTCTGCTTAACTCATTCACCGGGAATTAACCACTCTATAATTCACTCTCTACGGCACGGGTTTCCAACAAGAAAAAAAAAAAACAGGGTCATCCAAGACTACAGTAAAGCAGATATTAATGGAATGAATAGGGAATAGCACGCCTTTGTTGACAGTTTTCTTGCTCGTTTTGAGCAGCAATTGGTTGAGGACAACTGGTTGCTTTAAAAACAAACTCTTGTCTTTAATTGATAGCTTTGTATAAAAGAAAAGTTTCATCGAGTCCTTGCTCTCCATGGTTTCATAACACGTTAAAGCACATGCGCAAAAAAAGAAGCGGATATTTCGACGTGCAAAGCTAACAGCCACCACAGACCATTGGTCTTGCTATCAAAAATTGAACCGAGAATTCTGTACTGCAAAAACCAAGAAGGAATTCTTCGATAAAACTCTCCCTTTGCTACTACTTTCTAACCCTCATAAATTTTAAAGCATTATTAACAGTTCTAAAAGGACATATATTCAATTAATCCAATGTAATGTTCCAGTAGTTTAAAGCGATTGCTGCAATGTTCTGAAGAATGTGTTTGTCACTCATTTTAATAAGAGCACCCCCACCGTATTCTGCATATGATATACCAATAACCAACTTCTTACCATGGATCCCATCGCTATTGATGCAGTTGGTGTCGAAAGGTTTATTGTCAATTTAAAAGTGTCTTCATCGGCTGGCCCAGATTGTATTTCATCAAAAATGATGAAGTGTACACAAGTTTATTCTTGTGTACACTTCACTTCAACGGCTTCAGTGGCGACACCGGCAGTTACAATGAGACGGACAATGGCCCATCTCTGACTCCAACCTCGATGTCTATGCAAAGTGCGCTGTTGTGATTGAGTCGCTCGTCAATTTCGTGCGTGCTAATCGCCGTTCGTGCAGCAGCTGGATGCAATGCACACCGCGGTTGTGAACCCAAAACTGCCATGGTTGTCTGCAATGTCTATTTTTTAGCGCGAAAGGCAAATGTAGCTCTCTTGTATCTTCTCGCCATCCCAAGGCTTCCAATTTAAAGTGCGGGGATCGACAAGGTAAAATTTTGCTCACACAGAATTTATTTTTCGTAAAACTTGGTGCACCACATGTGAAATCATAAAATGAGCCCTAGTTTGCAAACCTTAAGGAAAATTGGGGAGTTGGCAGATACGTGTGTGTCACGTCGTCATAAAATACAATTACGTCAGGTAATGCTCTTTTTTAAAAAGGTTTCCTTAAAAGTGTTGCCAAGCCAGGTGTTATTTTTTTAAGTGCGACAAGCATGCGGCGGAGTTACCACGATTTTGAAAATGTGTGACAGAACTCCTATTGAAGATCAAACTGAAGGACAAGCCACATACCTCAAGGCTGGCCCTTCTTCGCTCAACAAACTCTGGGTCCAGGGTGTCTGTGGGCAGCTTCTGCCACCGAAACTGCACCTGCAAAGGGCACGCATCTCAGTTATGGGCTCAACCTGTTTCAAAATGCTTTCTTTTTTTTCTTTGTTCTTAGAGCAATTGAAGTGCCATAATAAGCAGCAAATGTTAAAGAAAGAGAACCCAGTTCATTTTCCCCTACAAGAAGTGCAAGAATGCAGAAATGCAGAATAACTTGTGTGGTCGAACTTGTGTGAGCTTTAAGTCACTGACACATTAATGGGAATCGATTGTACAATAAGTAGAAATGCACATAGATGAAAACAAAACAAAAAAAATGAAATTTTATAAACGGAGAAATGTGGATAAAAAAATGCAGGGCACACAAAGATTTATATGAAGCAATCTTCTTGCTTCAAACCACACATACAACAAGACTTTAGTTAAGTGCTAGCTTGTAAATGATCCAGCAACGATTTTGACGATATTGTATCAACATAACCATCGTTAGAGTAGATCCTTCTGATATTAAGTAATGCATTTAAACACTCCACGTAAGGTCTGCAATTGATTATAAGGTTCTAAAAATGTGCAGCGCTGCCGATCACAGTGATGCTGCTACCCTTAGTTTTCAGCCCCCCCTTCCAATGATGTCAGTTGGCCAAGCTATCGGATTGGCTACCCAGGTCGCGTCTTGATAATTTTCCAATTTTATGGTGAACAAATGTTGTTCGTAATAGTTGAAATATTGCTCAATTTGTTTCTATAAAAAAAGTAATAGAAAGAGAATACACAACAACAATTTATCACTAAACTCAAGCACTTCCAGCACACAGCAAGTGTCGTCTGCTTGTGTTACAACGTGCTCCGTGTGACCCAAGCTGCGCGGTCAGTGTTGGCCTCGAGTGTTTTTTTGCAAGCACCATGGATCACCCTTGTTACGTTGTGGGCAGCACATTTAGCGATTGGCGACATGTCAGCTGTGATATCAGTCACTCTGCAAGGCAACATGCAAACGGAATGGATGCAGCGCATCGCGCTGTCGGTATTTCATCAGCGCCAGCATCTACACATTTGTAGCTGTCACTTCATGCCGGAGGATGCTACCACAATTGAGTTTTAGCGTGAGCAGTATTCGGGTAAACGCAAGCGCAAGCGGACTGGGCATTTTACTGGATGAGCGAAGGTGCAATGTGAACAGCCTGCATGGTGCCAGCCACCTAGTGGCACAGAGCTCAACCAGACAAACACAGAGCTAATACCTGTATAGCACTAACTAGAGTGTAATAGACAATGGTCGAGTGGGCCGAGCGGCGCTCTCCCGCTGAGGCGCCGCGTGTGGAAAAATTGTGCGAGGGCGCTGCGAGCGCACTGAATTGGGGCGGAGACGCGTTCCACAGCATATTCAACGTACTTTCACTGCGGGCGCCGAGGCCGATTGCACATAGTACGCTCTTAAAATAGCGCTTTATTTCAACTGTAAATTTATGTTTACACTATTTTGCCAAACTATATATTGAGGTATGGATTATACAATGCGACGCTTAAATTTTGCTGTCGTCAGCGCGTGTCAAGCGCGCGTTCGCTGTGCGGACACTGGCAGAAGCGCACTTTTTTCACAGAACGTCTGTGCAGTTCATTTTTCTTATTTTAGTTGCTTTGGTGCACCCATGACTCACGACAGCTGGTACCAAATGTAGTTTTAGCCAGGTGAACTGCTGTTTTTACCACTGTCTTCTAAAGGTAATTGGTATTTGCAACATGAAGCTAGGTAATAAATATTAATTTTATTATTGATATCGTGTCATTTTAGGCGCGCTTCTTGTTGGTTGATATTGATCAGACACAATGTTTGAAGAAAACAATATTAGAGTGAAATAAACCAGCTTTTTAACTGTGTGGTGCGAAGAATGACCAATGTATTTCCAATTTTCTTAAATTTTTGCGCAAACAACAGGGACGAAGAAAAGGAGAACACAAGGACGAGCGCTTCTAACAACTGATTTTATTATTGAAGAACCACGGCTTAAATACCCACAGATCTGCGCAATCCTGACAAAAGAACACGTCAATAGCGCATAAAACAACGCTTGTCATAAATGCCGCTATCCGGTCAGCATAAAACAATGTTCATAAAACAAGCCATAAGGCGAAAATGCGTTAAAGATATGATGACAGGAGCGAATTCTCTTTATCTAACAATGAAACACAAGGATGACTGATGCATCTTCCTTTAGTTTTTCTATCCAGTGAGCTTCCACAATTTCTCTCGCGGTTTGATTTCTATGCCTAAACAAAATGGCGGTGCTTCCAGACAAGGTGAGCACGCATGTTCTTCACAATGCATTGCCAAATGCGTACTAGGGCGACCTTTGAGAACAGACAAGTGTTCCCTTAGTCTCGTGTTAGTAAAAGTGGTGTTTTCGGCAAAAAACAAAATAGGTAGTGTGTGTCTAAGGTCAAAAGTAAGTTTGAAAGTGAGGATTATGCTAAGAAAGGATGTAGTATTAAACATCCAAGTAAGAACCAATTTGTCGATTGCGCAATGAACGTTGTTTAACAGATTCCTTTGACGTGTGGTCATGTGGACGTAGGGCAGACTTCGAGATGCATTGACACGAGACTAAGGGAACACTTGTCTAGTCTCAAAGGTCGCCCTAGTATGCATTTGGCTATGCATTGTGAAGAACATGCGTGCTCACCTTGTCTTGGAAGCACCGCCATTTGTTTAGGCATAGAAATCAAACCGCGAGAGAAATTGTGGAAGCTCACTGGATTGAAAAACTACAAGAAAAATGCATCAGTCATCCTTCTGTTTCATTGTTAGATAAAGAGAATTCGCTCCTGTCATCATATCTTTAACGCATTTTGCCTTATGTGCTTGTTTTATGAACATTGCTGTTTTTTATCCTGACCGGATAGCGGCATTTTATGACAAGCGTTGTTTTATGCACTATTGACGTGTTCTTTTGACAGGATCGCGCAGATCTGTGGGTATTTAAGCCAGTGGTTCTTCAATAATAAAATCAGTTGTTAGAAAGTGCTCGTCCTTGTGTCCCTGTTCGTTTGCGCAAAAAAAAAAAAAAACAATGTGTCATGATAGTTCTTTTGCTGGCAAAAAAATTTGCACAACTATAGGCAGATTTCATTCCAGGCCACACGCTGAGCTACTGATGGGGAAGCACCACCACAGAAACCACATAGCTACACTGGCACCAGATTTTCTTCTGGTAAGTTTGCATCAAACTCTATGATTAACCAGGTTCCAAGGATACACGTACCTCAGCCAGGTGGCACTGTTGCGCCTGCAACAGACACCACCTGCAATGTCAAATTTCTGACCCCAGGCACCCTTCTCGATTACGTTGCATGCATTAAAGGATGCCTTGCAGGTGGCTGCCCACCTTTTAAGGACGTCGCACCGCTAGGGTTCACACGACCCACGCGATGGCCACACTTTGCTCAAATACTGTCGCATTAGTTGGTCATCATCATCAAACTGTATTATGTCTACTGCAGGACGAACGCCTCTCCCTGCGATCTCCAATTACCCCAAGCTTGCACTAGCTGATTCCAACTTGCGCCTGCCAATTTCCTAACTTCATCACTCCACCTAGTTTTCTGCCGTCCTCGAACGCAATATCCATTCTCTAACCCTAATGGTACACCGGTTATCCATCCGACGAATTACATGGCCTGCCCAGCTCCACTTTTTCTGCTTAATGTCAACTAGAATATTGGTTATCCCCGTTTGTTTTCCGATCCACACCTCTCTTCCTGTCTCCTAACGTTAGGCCTAACATTTTTCGTTCCATCGCTCTTGTGCAGTCCTTAACTTGTTCTCGAGCTTCTTTGTTAACCTCCAAGTTTCTGCCCCATATGCTAGCACCGGTAGAATGAAATGATTGGATACTTTCTTTCTAACGACAGCATTAGTTTGTAAATAACCACAAAAGCAGTTTCTTTAATAGTACTGCTACCTTTCAGAAGCCTCAATTTAAGTAAAATAGCATGCCATACGATCAAGCGAGATGGGGCAAGCCCAGGCAAGCCCAGTGCAAAGCCCTACAGGCAACAGACTGTACCGAATGAGACGAAGAAGTCTGAGAACATCGGAGGGAGCGGGGGGATTGAAGAAGAGAATAAAGAAGTTAGTAACGGCGACATGACGCTTGTTTGATCTGTTTGATATGTGCGGCTTATTACATATTTGGTGCAGCCGACAAGTGAACGAAGATGTTTGTACTTTTTTCGTGGAGAAGTACAACAACCGAGTGGTATTCAAAGGCTACCAAGTCCAGGATGATTCCCCGGTCGACCTCCCTTTGGACACAACGGGTGAGCTCCTGGATGTTGTTCTGGATCGAGCTTCTATGTCGCCCGAAGAGCTTGTTAAACGAGGTTCGGCGAAGGTGAATATCCCAGTGACCCTATTTAACCAGCTTGTACTCGGACGACCATTAGGTCGTGGAGCATCATGTGACAAGATGTCAACAATTCTTCGGGCCATAATGACTCAACAGCAACAATTTGCAACAGAATGCCATGACGGAAACTCTCCTGTCTGCTTTACGCCACAAAGAGACCACCCAATTGAAACTTTACGGCCTGAAACTTTTGACGGGTCTTCGGACCACTTTCTGGTCCACAGTGATCCAAGGGTGGATCACTTTTTATGAGGCCGCAGCGAAATACAACGAATGGATGTCTGACCAAGAGCGGGTCTTAAACATGCGACAATTTCTCAGTGGTGTAGCAAAAAAGTGGCACGAGTTGCGGTTCTTAGAGCATGTTTGCGAACCTTGCTGCATGTGGAAAGAGAACTTCCTGTCTACATTCAAAACAAATAGCGTACAGCGATGGGACCAGGCGCTGTTCTACCGTTTTAGGTCTGGTTCACCACTTGACTACTTCCTTGAGAAGCAGCGACTGCTTCGACTTGCTGAACCAGAGTTGCCATTAGGATCAGTCTTAGCACTTGTAATTCACGGTCTCCCGAGAGATTTGCAACGGCATGCACAAATAAAAGGGCCGGACACTTCGAAGCTTACTAGAGCTGCTACAACTATTCCCTCACTACTGGTCAGAGAGGAGCTGGAAGAAGGCCATGTTCCCCACCAGTCAGATACTCAGCCGAGCAACTCGGATACAAGGTCGCCGCAACTTAAAGACAGTGCAAATATTAGACTTAGAGCCACCGACTCACGACCCGGTGACGCCTTGCAGTCACCAGCACTGTTGAAAGAGAAACAAATGCACAAAAGCCTCAGTGTGTTCAACCGAACGAAACGAGACCATCCTACTGATTTCTTCCGTTTTACTTCACATACACCTTGAACGTGAACGGACAGAACCTGCGCTCTTGTCGACAGTGGAGCTTCAATATCAATACTCAAGAGAAGCAGAGCCATGCAGAAGACATATTCACAGGCAGATCAGTCCTTGTACGAGGTTATGATGGTCATGAAAAGGAACACAATGCGAATGGATAAGCTTAAAGCTAAAATATCAATCGCAGTACGCGGAAGTTCTTGCCTTGGTGATAGAAGGTGTCGAATACGACTTCTTTCTCTCTCACCCAAACATGAAATCTTTGAGGCTAAACATTCATCAGGGCGACACTGTCTCTGTAAGCCCTCATGAGGATACTCCCAAACCTTTGACTGATGCAAACCGAATTCGCAGGCCGAAAAATGGAGAAAGTATTCAGAAACTCTATCCGGAATTGTTATGCTTGGAGGCTATCCTACTGGTACCACCAAGTTTGAAGTCCCCTTTAAATTACACGACACTACTATAGTCCGGAAAAAGCCATACAACCTATCGAGAGAAAAGAAGACATGGCTAAAAGAGGAGCTTCAAAAGATGTTAGATGCTGGTATCATCCGTCCATCTGTATCGCCATTTGCATCGCCAATCACCACTGCCCCAAAAGAAGACAGTAGCCTCAGGCTGTGCACTGACTATAGAGCGATCAACAACCAGACGCATTTGATCCCATTTCCAATGCCTCGGATAGACAGCATCATTGACGAAACAGGCGGCTGCACCTGGTTTTCCAGGATAGATCTGTGCAAAGGCTTCTGGCAAATGCCATTCAGAAGAAACCAAGCAATACACCGCCTTTGTGACTCCATTTGACATTTATGAATAAATCGTCTCCGTTTGGTTGGAAAAAACTCGCCCAGTTGGTTTCAGAAGATGATGAAACAGTTCTGAACCCTGTTAGTTTGGTCGCTTCTGCAATGTATATGTGGACGACATCATTGTATACTCTAAGAGTGAGCAGCAACATGAAGAACACCTTGCGCATGTTCTCACTGCCTTTGTCCGAAGCCATGCCTCAAGGGTAAACTTCAAGAAGAGCGAGTTCTTTAAAAACAAAGTTACCTTTTTGGGTCGAGTATTGGGATGGTACACTAAAATACCAAAGAAGAGTCCGTGGCGCCGCATCGCTAAACTTGTGAAGCCTTCTAGACGTCCATTCACTTCGCGTGTTTTTGGGACTAGCCGGCCATTTCAGAGCATTTATTCGAGACTACGCTATGAAGACACGGTGCTTAACAAGGTTGACGCAAAAGATGTACCTTTTCAATGGACAAGAGAATGCGATTATGCATACGAAGAGCTGGTACAGCTAATTTCTTCTGACCCTGTGCTTTGCCTTCCGGACTTTTCGCTTCCATTTGAACTAAATACAGATGCGTCACATTATGGAACGGGAGCGGTTCTGTATCAACGAGACTCCACCCGGGCAGCCAATCAACAGCTTCGCGTGGTGGGTTACTGCAGTTACACTTTCACCAAGACGGAAGTAAACTACACACAACTGAGAAAGAATCCCTCGCTGTCCTAAAGGCCATTCGGTACTTCTGCTCCTACTTAGAAGGATCAAAATTCAAGCTTTATACTGATCACGAAGCACTGACACACCTTTTGAAGTTGGCGGAACTTAAAGGAAAAATCGCACGCTGGGTGAACGAGCTTCAGCAGTTTGACTTTGACGTCAGTCATCGCCCGGGAGCTTCCATGAAAGACGCTGATGCTATGTCGAGGTTGGCGGTCAAGCCTGTTTCATTTCACCAAGAAGCAATAAACGCCGCTAAACTTTGGGAAGGAACTGAAGCACTACAACCTACAGTGACGGGGAAAATTACAGTGCCTCCCACACTTGTGCCGAAGATCTTGGATCTCTACCATAATAGCCTGCATTCAGGTGGACACGATGGATTTTGGCGAACCTACATGAAGCTCGCGAAGAGATTTACATGTGCCCCACATGAAACGAGACGCGAACATGTATGTGCAATAATGTCACGAATGACAACTGAATAAGGTGAAATACAAACAACCAACTCAACAAATGGCATTGCCGAAACATTCAGGGACATCATTTGAAGTTGTCCACCTAGACTTCGCCGAACTCCGTAAGAAATTGGAAGGTGTGAAGAAAATGCAAGCGTTCCTTGTGTGCGTGGATGAGTGCACAAGGATGGTAGCAGTGAAGCCAGGAAGAGATGACGCCAACAGCGTGATCTCATTGCTCAACCGCAAATGTTTGACAACGTCAAAGTTTTGGTATCGGATAATGGTCCAGCCTTCCGAAGCCATAAACTGCAGGAATGGGCAGAACGACGAGGAGTAACCCTGAGATTCACTGCTCCGTACCATCCAGCAGCTAATGGATTGGTGGAACGAACTATTCGGGACCTGAAGCAATACATCAGCATGTACCCAAGTTTCCCGGGAGGATGGAAGTGCTGCCTTGAAGCAGCAGTATCTCATCATAACCGATCGCACACAACTGGTCTAGGATGTACACCACTCTTTGTTGCTACTGGAAAACCAACTTATCTTCCGCTGATGTATCCTTGGGAGTCGACAAGATGGTACAGCTTACAGAAAGAAGAAGGACAGAAGACATCCAAGCGAAATACCGTGAAAGAATGAAAAGAAACTTCGACAAGAAGCAAAACACAACGTTACCAGCGCTGGAGGTAGGAGACTTGGTTCTCGTGAGAAAGGGACTATCAAATACTGGATCTGTCTATAAAGGACCGTATCGTGTCGTGAAAACTGCAAGTCAGCAAGGCAACTTAAAAACTGTCTGGTATATCGGCGCGAACGAAAATGAAGAATCGGTCCATAGCAATGTGTTTAAATACCATCCCAGGAGGGAATAAAATGGTGGGGGGAGTGAAGCGTACCGAATGAGAAGAAGAAGTCTGAGAACATCGGAGGGAGCGGGGGGATTGAAGAAGAGAATAAAGAAGTTAGTAATGGCGACATGATGCTTGTTTGATCTGTTTGATATTGCGGGCTTATTACAAGTACTGCTACCTTTCAGAAGCCTCAATTTAAGTAAAACAGCATGCCATACGATCAAGCCTAAAAGATGGAGCAAGCCCAATGCAAAGCCCTACAGGCAACAGACTGCAAAGCTGCTCTTGTTAGTAATGCATAATTGGATGCACAGGAACAAAAGGCAGGCAGAGGAGCGACACGCACTGACTTTTCTGTTCTTTCTCCTTGCTGATGAGTTGGTAGCAGTTTCAAATTTTATGTGTGACCCGGCTACAGGCTGTACATGATGAATAAGTAGATAATCGTGGCACAGATGCCGTCACTCTGCCTGCAAAGCCTTGCAAACTTATACAGTGGAATCTCGTTGATACGATCTTCACGGGAACCGGAAAATAAAGCGTATCATCCGAAAATCGGATCATCCAAAGTATCATCCAACCAAATCATACTATCGGGGGAAAAAAAGGTATCATCCCAAAAACCGTATTACGCAGAGCCGTATCAGCGAGGTTCATCTAGACACCAGTTTCTCAAGAAGAAGCATAACCATTCAAGATACGTCTAACATCTTTTAAGAGTAGTATACAGTTGAACCTCAACATACCGAACACGGATATAACGAAGTAAAAAAAAATTGCCTCGCTGGTGTTACACGGTAACATATACAGTGTAGACCACTTATAACGTAAGTCGGGAGTTGCCAATATCCGTACTATAAGCAGTACCGCACTATAAACAAAGCAACAATTTTCAAGGCCCGCACATATGCAAAACATGTGCACCGAGCCGCCACATATGCGACAGTCGAGGAATGCAGCTAGAACGTTTGCATTCCATTTACAGTCGAATCTTGTTAATTCGAACCAAATCACACGGCGGGGCCTCCAACCGACATTGCTCCGGCACCGCCGTAGAGTAAAAGCTTAGGAGAGACCCCTCAATGTCGCGTGCGAAAAAAAAAAAAAACACGAAAAAAACACGGCGGAAATTTCACCCTCTCTCAAATGGCAAGGTCGCCGATTCTGCGTTGCGCCGGAACATGCGAGTACATGCCGACGTTTCAGCCACGCTACCGTAGCCACGCGTAGAAAAAGGCTGTGAACCCTTTTTTCTCCTTTATGCTTCCTGTATTTTCTAGTCACGTGTTGACCTTGCACGCTGTGGCTACGTCGCGAGGTATCCACTGTAGCAGAGGGAACCAGCGGCGCTGTCCCAGGCCGGCCAATGAAACTGCCTACGCCAGCAAACACCCGCTTCCCGATAACGGCAGAAAACGAAACTTCGGGGAGCTGGCGCCGGGCCGGCTGGGCGGCAGCACCTACATGGCAGCGGGTGCGCACGGTGACAGTCGAAAGTGAGGGGCTATCTATGAGTGCGGGGGATCCAAGCGGTGGAGTTGCCGAGGCGAAATCCGCTTCCCTGCCACCCTCCTCCTCACATTCCACGGTCTCCGCGTGTGCCCTGTGCCGTGCCGTGCCGGCGCCACCCACTTTCGTTTACTGCCGTTATCGTGGAGCAAGCGTTGGCTGGCGTTGGCAGTTTCGTGGCCCTCGCTCGCTATGCGTGCCATGATTTTCACGACTCGCACTCAAGATTCTGGTTTCAGCCTCACTGGCTGTTCGTTCGCACCACGTGCCCTTCTCCTCCACTTCCTCTCTCTTTCTTCCTCGAGCACTCCTTGGGGCGCCCGTTTGAGGGACGTTCGCTGTCCTCCGCTGGCTTCCGTACTCCCATGCAGCCGCACTGTAACCGGTATTTCGTTTTCCGCACTGCACTATAAGTGATACGTGTATACATGGAGTGCCATGGGAAACTAACGGGAGTCTGAAAAGACCGCACTATATCCGTCCAGCACTATAAGCGGTTACGTTATAAGTGGTCTATACTGTATATGCTTATAACGAATATCGAGTGTAATTAGATTTAGGTGCACGTTAAAGAAGCCCAGGTGGCCCAAATTATTCCGGAGTCCCTCACTACGGCGTGCCTCATAATCAGATCGTGGTTTTGGCATGTAAACCCCATTATTTTTTAAATATAACTAGGCTATTTTTGTGCCCGACGTGAGTTTGTTATAATGAGGTTCGACTGTGATTCGCTTATCAAGCACAATGACAAGATCTGTGCTCAACAAGTGGCAACAGCGATGATAGTGACAATGACAGATGGATACAACCATGACTACTTAAAAAGGCTGTGCGTCGTCTACACTCCTGTCCAGTCACCTTGGAAGCAGTGAACATGCGTCAAACCTAATCTGACAGATGCTGTCATGCCCAATACAAAGAGTATGCATAGAAGGCCTCACACTACTGTTCTTGACAAAGAAAGCTGAAAATGGGGCGTCTACCCCCTGTGTAAATGCCACATTAAAGTTTTCTTCAAGAAAGTGAGCGTAGATAGCAATGCCCCTTTTTGACAATGCAATACTAGTTGGAACAGACACAAGTAAACATGTGATAATTGCTGATGAATTATATTTATATGATTTGCTAATAAACTTTTAATTGTTGACCTTTGAGCAATGTGTAGCAATCCAAAATTAGAGACAGTGCGCCAAATCTGTGTAAACTTAGTGCGTAGCCGAGACTAGTGCCCATTTTGAGATAGTACTTGTTCCCAAAATTCGTCATGAAATGCATCAGCATCACCAATCACCAAGTTATATGCGGTTTTGTCCCTTATTTAGAAAGAAGGATTTCTCTAAACACTGTTGCTGAGCAAGCTGGTTATTGTTTACTTGATGACAATTTGCACAATAAGAAATAAGACGCATAGACGAGTACAAGACAAGCATGTGTCCTGTCCCCTTCTATGTGTCTTCCGTTTCGATTGTGCTGAAATGCATCAAGCACAGAAGGCTTGGCACAAAAATGGCACATAAGATGCTAATGCGTTTCTCACTAAGTTTGAAGAACATCTTGAAACTTTCTACTAAC
Organism: Dermacentor silvarum; assembly: GCF_013339745.2. Lineage (NCBI taxonomy): Eukaryota > Metazoa > Arthropoda > Arachnida > Ixodida > Ixodidae > Dermacentor > Dermacentor silvarum. Next base: position 29,843 of record NW_023606236.1, read on the forward strand.
TGAACATGCCTCGAGTACGGACCAGCTTCAATGCCAGGATTGCAACACTTGCCTCAAGCTGATTAATTAAAATGCTGTTCAGTAATCGCAATATTGTAATTAACTAACCATTCAGTGGCATCTGCGGTGCTGTCAAATTAAAAAGGAAGGTTGTTAGTATTAAAATTAAACCTTGATATGACAAACTACTAGAAACAACACTTTGTTGCATTGGAATTTCATTACACTGATATACTGCACATTCTTATTGTAAGGGCTACACAGATGAAAGGGCCCCGCAACTTAAGTTGGGCCAAAATATTACACAAAATATGTGGAAATTATTTGTGCATGAGCCACAACTCCTTTACCCAAGAACACACCTTGTCAGTAGTGGCTGCGCGCCCTGCATAAAGGTACATCTTTTACCGGTAGTTTCTGCACTTGACAGCTTGGCTCAAAGCTTGTCAAATTAATTATGGCTGTCACCATGAAAATAGGCATGTCCAATTGCTCTTCATGCCCGCACTGCTTTTAACAGCGAAACTGTTCTAGCTAACCGTAAAACTTGCGCCTGCTGACAAAACCTCACCGAGCTATGACGTCACTGCAGTGGCGCACCGACGGGGAAGGGGGGAGGGGTTCGGGGGTTGTAACCCCCCCCTGAGGCCGACTTAACCCCCCCTTTTGTTTAACCCCTTTTCTTTCCTTACGCATTTGAGTACTGCAACTAAGATGTAAGACGCGCAATCGTCTGCACACTCGCAAAAAGTGCATTTTTTTTACAATTTCCCGTGAAGAAATCGAAATAAGTGCTGTTTAGATAGTAGTATTGGCACACTGTCAACCCTCCCCCTTGCAGAGATCCTGGGTGGGCTACTGCGTCACTGCATTGCCTAGCAGCCACCTCTCGGAGCGGCGTGTGCCTCGCATCCTCTCCGTGCCGTGCACATGTTGCTTTGACATGACATGTTAAGGAGAGGGAAGAGAGCATGTGCACGGCGCGTGCAATGCTCGGGAGAGGGAAAGAGAAAATGAGAGTGAGATAGAGAGAGAAAGAAATTGTAGCAGCACCAACGAGGCAACGCGTAGAGCTGCCAACGCTGCCCGCGTTGCCTAGCTGTGCATGCGCCGAAGCAGGAACGATGACGTTGCCTCACGTTGCCTAGTAACTGCCGGCGCAGGTGCGCGCTCGCTTCGCCCGACACAGACACGGCTCCTGCCTGCCTGCGTTTGTGGCTTGCCAGGAATGCTGTCGCTCGTAGGCACCGACACGTCCAGCGCTAGTCACGCGAAATGTCGGGAAAGGGAAGGTACCTCCAAAAATGATCGCTCGAGAATACCTTCCTACATGTGTAGTTAAGTTAAACCAAGTTAAGATCGAGCATCAACCAAGTTAATACCTAGCAGTAGCAGCCAGTAAGACTTCAGGATTGATACTTTCACTGTGCCTAAGCTTTGCACGACCAAGTGCAAGCTTGCCCGTTTTTTTGTGTTGTTGTTGTTGTTGACAGCGCATTGAGTGCATGTGCACACCTCACACTTGTTCTTTCCATGATTTGTGCATTATGTTTGTGCGCTAAAGCTTTTGTCACTTCTGTGTGGCCTGAAAGGTGTGCAGGTGTTACAGACTGCAGCATTCCGTTCACTTTTAATAAAAACATACGCAGTTTTTTATCGCAACACCTTACGCACAGTCTCACAACCAGGGGTTGTTTTCTAAACGATTCACTTCGGTGATACTATTGCCTTGGCTAATAGCGCGTGCTAATTAGCTGTTTTAGCAAAATTTGATGAGCTGATTGGCTGGCTGAGCACGACGTCATCCAATTTTGCTCGACCAGCCAATAAACGTGCACCTGACGGCGACATTGTCGCCGAGGCGATACTATCACTGAAGTGGATCGTTTCAGAATACAGCCCCAGTCTCCTGTTTGGTTGTTTCCATAGTTGATTGTTTGAGGGAAGCTCATTGACTAAGCATCACTTATGAAATTCGTATCCCGATGCCCTGTGGCTTGTCCTGTTGCACTTTCCTCCGGTGCATGCATGCTTTTACTATGAATGTAGGCTGCTTTCTGTAGTCAGCACTTGTTGAAGTGTGCTGCCCCAAATCTGTGTGCGTCCTGAACACTGTGCACTTTGTATGTATTGAGCACATTGATGCAGTGAGCTTTTGTCACTCCTGCACCACACTCACAGCTAGGTTTCCGAGTGCAGTATGTCTTCAACAACCACATGCAATTCATCTAACCAAACACTGCCTCCTGCGATACACTTTCCATTTAATGTCTCGGCCTTCGTTTGCGGCAGCAGTGAAATTTTATTAGAGACATTATGGATAAACACAATATGTCATACTGAGGCTAAGCATAAGTGGTGTTCTATCAATATCAAGTTAGCTATGATAATTAAATTGATTCATTACATTGAGGTTTGATGATATTTTTAGTTCACTGTCATCAAGAAATGTGGATCCTCTTCACTATGGTACATGGTATAGACCCTTTCTATGGTGATCCTGAGGTTGCCGCTATGCTTGATAACAAGGCGACACCCGTCCACTGCTTGCCTCCGTTGCCTCCGCTTTCACAATGGATGTTATCACACTGGTGCGGCTCAAGAAACCGCTGTTTCGGCAAATATTATAAACTGTGACTGCGTGGATGACGCAAGGCTTTGACCACAGCTTTAAAGGACATGTAGCTTTTTCAGACCTCATAACGCCTCGTTAAAACAGCGCGAACAGTGTACACGAGTGTACAAGCAGTGCTAGAAGTGTATTTCAAGCTGTCCAAACTTTCTGCTTATGAATTAAATCACGATCGATGTGCTTTGCTCGTCATTCTTTATTCGGCAAACACTTTGAAGCATCGGCTCGTCACATTTCTGACTCAGCAAAGCTCCTCGGTGCGGTCACTATGTGATTGTTTTTTCCCGCCTAATCACTCGCAGGTGTGTTCAGTTGCGATAGATTTGTTCTTGCTGCGCACAAGGCTTGGAACGTAGATGTTCTGTACTTTGTAACAGCGTGCCATAAAGGCGTATTATCGTTAGCCACTCGCTTACTCTGTGGGCTGTCACGAAACCTTCAGCTTTGAACATTCGTGTGCTGTCAGTGTAGTCGTCACCCATGCTTCAGTGCACTGATTCAAGAGTGCATTGATTCACTTATTCTTGATGTGGGGCGATAGAGAGGACATAAGCTCGAGCGCAAGTTGGGGTGGATGCGTGTACTTACAGCATGCGAGAAACTTACTGCGCCAGGAAGTGGTACTACTCCTTTTCGTAACGTGTAATGAATGGTACTCCCCTTGCCGACATTCTGGGGTTGAAGTCCTCTCTTTGAAGGTGAGCGATACAATGCTGGCAGATGATTGAACTTTTTATCCTTAAGAAAAGCCGTGCATTGTAAAGGGCTGGCAACACAGGCAGTCCTTGTTCAGCAGTGGTCCACGAATTTGGCTCACAGATTCATTCCATTCCTCATATGCCAATCATTATTTTTGCAGCTAACTATTGCACATGTCTTCCCTCTACAGTTACACATTTTGCAGCATGAAGCACAGTGCGTTAGCCATCACCCAGCTGCATTTCCGACAGCTGATTGCGCAGTAGCAGGGTAGAAGCGGTAAAGGTATTTAATTCACATTTTCGAGTGTCATCTCTTTCCTCTAGAGCAAACTACACCTTGAAAAGGTTCTATAAAACATTTTGAGGTGAGTGAAGTCAGGACTGTACTCTACAAACCACTTGGCTTGTGACCTGCCGGAAAATCGAGATTAAAACAATTGTGGAAGTAGCATGAGAATCTCTCTAACATTTTTAGATCACAATGGAAGGTCGCAAGAGGGCAAGAAAACACAAGGTGCATGGATCATCACACTCCAATCAACTATACTTCATGTTTGCAAGTCTGAGATTCCAAAAATTTCCACCAGGAAAAAAAATAAAATGTGCTCAGAGAAAAGGCCCATAGCAGGCTTAAAGTATTTTCGGCAAATAAAGATGTACATGTAGCAAATCAGTGCAGTCAAAGACAGCACTAACTGTCATGCCCTTTTTCTAGAATTCCTCTCTGTGCTTTGGCACAAGCTAAAAGCACTGCCAAAAAGCACTGGCTTCCAACAAGAACAGCCAGTAAGAATTGTATTCTGAGTAGACGATGTTGAGAAACTCACGCATGAAATTGGTAAACATGCTTAAGTGTGTGTCAGTGGTCAAATAAATTTGGTAGCTAAAAGTCACAAGCACAGAGAAATTGCTTTGTAAAGCCTTTCATGGTAAAGTCTTAACACATGCTTTTGGGCGATGCACCTGAGTTTTCATTCACACCATAAAGGAAATTATAGGGGCTGAATCTCACATTTTTTATTTGTTTCTGCCCACATAAGGCCAGTGCATGTTCTATAACAGGAATGCGCATGCAATGCTTTAGGTACTAGTGTTTTCGTGTCAATGCAGAAGCGGTGACAGAAAATCAGCACCTGTCTTGTACAGTCTTGCTTTTAGGGCTTTTCTTCACAAGCAAAATTTTCAAGATTTACTGAAAACACTATACAGAATATGAATAGTAATTTTTCATAATGAAAGTAGTGCAATCATTCAGTAGAAAAAAATAGGCTGCAGTACAGAGCACTAAGGTTTTCCTTCTCCCCATTTTTTTCTTTCACATTTTTGCGCAACTAACATCATGTTTGTTCACTAACTATCCAAACAAGACTTCTGTTAGGCAACTTTTTGATTCCCAAACCAGATAAGACAAAGAATATTAGTTTCGTCATCTGATGCTGACACACATACTTTCTTTTCAGGCAGAGGAGGAGTGACAACGTAGCGATAGGTTCCTTGCAGGTGACTGTGCAGGTACTCAAAGTCCCGGTACCGTCGCCACACGATGTACGGTGTCTTGCTAGGCTCCCGGATGCTGCAGCAACAGATAACACTTGTGAGAAGTGCTATTCTAGTTTCTGGCAAACAAACACCAAAGGTGACCTCACCATTACCACAACAAAATTCTGAGGCTTGCAAGACACGCCATGTGTGTGATGTGCTGTGTTGTAAGAGCACTAGACTTTGTGGGACAACTGTGGCACTAGCTCTGGGCACATGAAATAGTTTCCACAAACGGTGCAACACCAGTGAATGTTTTTCTTTTTCGTATAACCATAATAATTAAACCCGTGGACGTTTCGTGGCAATGTATATACAAAGAATGGCAGCCAGCCTGTCATTTCATTTACATTGTTTGTTCTATGTTGCAACAAAGAATGCAGCTGGCAATTTCTGCAGGGGGAAAAAAACCCATTTTAAGGAAAATCAGCGTTTTGCACTATATTTGGGTAGTATTTAGAAGCTCACTAACACATTTTTCCATGTCTTATTTCCTTTTTACATTCATACGACACATAAGATACAATGTTGTACAATCATGATGCAGATTCTGTGATGCTGCAATGTGCAGCGGTCCCATGTGCTTTGGCTGCGTCAGTGACAGAGCAGACATCTGTAGTTTTGTCCTGTTCCATCAAGTTCACAGAAAGCGCTTCATAGGGGCATTGTTGTAGGGGGGCACAATCCCTAATTGTTCAAAACTGTGGGGATGCGTGACTCTCACGCGTCTCCTGTAATCCGGCTTCACTGCGTGGCTAAGCGCTGGCGGCGGTCGTGGTGGTTGCGGCGCATTGCGAGAGATGCGCGAGTGTCGTGATGCTAACGCCACCGAACGGCGGGGTGACTTGGGAGAAAAAGGTAGAAGGCGCTTGCTCTTTGGCTTGGGATCGGCGACCAACACGCACGAACGCTTCGGACGTGCCCCGGCCCGCTTCACGAGACCGTCTCGCGAGGCCAAGCAGGACACCGGTATAGACGAACACGGATCGTTCAAACGCGCCACCGTTCACGTGACCGTTCACGTGACCGTACACGTAAACGACTAGGCGATGGTATCATAGCATGGGGCGAACATATTCGCTCGCTATGCGTCGCGGTAAGTCGGACTTCCTTGATTTGTCGCGCGCCATGTGAATGTTCTATTGGTAGTAATTTGGCTAGTGTGTATTAGTGTATGAAAGGTGCAATAAATACCCTTTTGATTGTTTGCACTACTGTGTTGTCGTTACTTTGTCCCAAGAGCATGTGTGAGACCCCACAAAACATAAATGATGCGGTAGAGCAAATTGCAATACATATGACAGAGCCCTCCACAACAACAAAGCCACAAAATACATAGGCAGGACTGCTTTTGACATTTTGACAGCTGTTGAAAGAAGTATGGTTAATAGATACAGTGGAATCTCGTTGATAAAATTCTGCATAATATGTTTTTCCGGATGATACTTTTTTTATTCTTTACCTTTTTTTTCTTAGATACGATTATGCTCGGATAATAGGATTTTCAGATTATACAATTTATTTTCGTGTTCCCGTGTTTTATTTCCTGTTCCCGTGAAGATTGTATCAACAAGATTTCACTGTACCCTTTAATTGAATAGCAAACAATGAAGGCGATGCGGTAACAACTGGCTCTGGGAGGCTGTTCCACTCATGTATTGTTAAAAAAATATTATTAAAAGTGTTTATTTAGCAGAAGTATTCATACTTTCAAGGAATGGTCATTTCGGGAGGAATTGTAACTTGGCTCTTTTATGTAGCTGATTTTATTTATCTCTGCTCTGTCATTTAAGATGTTCTAAATGATGTGTAATCTGAGGTATTTACACCTTAAGGAAAGTAAGGGTCACCCCAATGCTTCAACATTATCTCTTCAATCCAGAAAGTCTCAATGTTGGATTGCTGCTACCAACAATGTTACTAGATTAGCTTCCAGAATTCAGTAACTAGAACCTTACCTTGAAACAGAAAGCCATCCCAGAAGCAATAACGTGACTAGGTGAGATAATTACCACATGTTTTAAAAACAAACAGTGCTAAAAACTGGACACAAAACAACAGGACAGGGGATGCTGCGCTGATTACCAACTGAAAGGCTTATTGGTTGTAAAGTACCTTATATACCTTACAGGGGGGAAGAAAACATACTGATAGCAGTGAATCACTCACAGTTTGAAGCAGAAAAAGTTCATTATTCATAAGGTTAAACTATCTCTCGATCGCTTTGCCCAACAGAAGTAACGGCTGACACACAATGGTTTGCTACGATGAATAGCAAATGCCTCAAACATTTTTCGGCTGTGTTGCTAGCGATAAGTGCTGAGGATGCTCGCATTTTGAAACTGGCTCGAACCCAGAATTAGCACACTGGATAAAGAAACTGCTGTCAGTCCTTGCTTGCACTACATTTGCATGTTCCAGCAGAAGGTCGTTGACACTATATGCTGTTCGCGTAATGTAAACCACCACATAAAAGCGGAACTTTATACACGCTCGTCTTACATGGAATGAATCACCGAGTGTGGTTCTTGTCACAGGTCCAACTGGGTGAACTGGCCTTATTAACTAGTCAGCAAAGCTCCTCCACAAAAATATCCTAGAAACATGTTCAATAAAGGTTTGACTGAGGCTAGTGGGTATAACATCGTTCGGTTTTCAGCGCTATAATGGCTACAAAGGACAATTATTTTGTCCTTCATGAACAGTATAGGCAGAAAATAGAACGATCCTAGAAACAATTAGCAGATACCACCGATAATGTAATACAGCTAGCGTAATTCTGTCTTGTGAAACACGAGCCACCTTGGCAGCAGCTTGCGTCCCATAAACAAGGCAACTTTGCATTTTTTACTTAAAAACAAGGCAAGTAATTGTTCCAAGTGTTACTCGAACAACAATGACTGTAAAATGCAATCTTTCTGTGAAATTTGAGCTCGAACAGAGCAGCGGTAAGTGCGAGTTTGTTTTCTTCTAATATTTAAGCAAAATGTGCATGTTCCTGTACAGCAAGCATAATAGCTAAGTGGTGATTTTACAACATGTCAATTGCACAAAAATATTGCACCCAAGGTCAAGCATGGCTGTAGCAACGTAATGATTGTAAAGGTTGCAACACCCCTTCAGCTTTCTCATAATGAGGTTTAACTATAATACTAATAATGCTTAATTTAATTCACTGATCAATCAAGGGCCCTGGATGACTGACGGGTTGCCAAAGTTTCTTGCAAGATAAGTTTTCAACCTCTGCGTAAAGATGCAAGAGAATTATACAAATTAAATGTCAGGAAAGTTACAAAATTGGGAACAGCAAGCAAACCATTACAAATTCCATGACAGCTGAACCTCAATATATCACTGATGCCACGAATTATGAAATATTGTAAAATAAACTTTTATTAGCTGTGTTCTATTTTAATCTGCTTCATAGTGCCACTATGACAAAGTCAAACACAAAGCCTCAAGCAGTACTGGTTAGAGCAAGGCATTGACTAAGAGGAAAGTCCTAAAGGAAGACCTGGTCTATAACAAACACTGCAGTAAAACACTTCCGATTGGCCCTGTGTTTTGAACGTGCACATAACTTTTACCACAAGGGTACTCTTGCATTTTGCCCGCATTATAATATGGATATTGTGGCCTGACATAAAGAGCTAGAATGCAGCTGTTGTGGGAACTTCTGCCCAAACAGTCACAGGTATCTGAAGGACATTTAATTAAGGTCCAGAGATTCTGTTAAGGGGCGAGCATAGAGTTAGTACTAACTCTAGAGGAAAGCTGGGCGACAAAACTGGGCAACCGCAATGGCGCCACCATGTTGCTACCCCCAATTTTTGTAACACTACAAATTTCAAAATGGTGCAAGAACACGCATTTACACGGAGCACGTACGCATAGAAATGTGTAAAATTCATTCCATATATTTTCAGAAAGATCCCATGGCTATTTATAAAATTGTGATGTAAAACTTGCGGTGCGTGAAAGAATTTGTTTGCAGGCGCCTGAGGTAAATGCCGCAACCATACTGATGGAGGCTCGGGATTGCGTTGATTGCGTGTCTTGTCTGAATCGCATCTCGCCGTCAGGGTGTGCGTGCCTGCACAGAGTAGCAACATGGCGGTGGCCTTGCGGTTTCAATGCATGGGCGCTATGGAGAGCTTTTCCTCTAGAGTTTGTTATATTAACTCTATGGGGGCGAGAGCCCAGGACACGGACCGAGGCATTCTGCAATGAGGACAGCTCTACAAAGCTACATTCACATAATAAAGATGTTTATTCTCTCTCTCTACTAAGGGGATACCCATGTTGGAAATCTGAACGATGCCCACAAAACAGATCCACTAATTGACGTTCATGTACAATTTCTGGTGGACATCGAGTCGTGAACAGGGTACAAGAAATTTCGCAAGTGCACTTCTCCACACACCTATTCTGACCTAAGCACGATGGCGGACCTCGGGTTGCAATTAAGGTGGCAACATGTTGGATGCTGACACCATTCCTGCTGCCTTCCCTCCCTTCACACTATCCAAGCTTTGAAAACGCGTGTCTCAGGTTCACAGTGCTACTACCTGGAAAGTGGCCATCTAGGTTAGGGCAAGTTAGCTGTGTGGAAAAGCCCGCTTACGAAATTTCACATATCGTATTTTCAATACAGTTCCAATGACATTGCAAAAGCCACAGCAGTACCACATACATGTGGTTAAGGTGGGCAGTAACAATATATATTTCTTTCTTAATATTCGAACCAATTATCAGCTGCTTCATTGGAGCTCATTGCAAAACGAAAGTTGGAATCTGGGGCCGTCCGCTCCACACCACTCATAACAACATGCTTCCCGACTGTGACGTGCATCCACACTGTGCTTGCTGCGTTCCTCCGCAAGCGAACCTTCCTTCTGTTTTTCATACCTCCTGATGTGCATGTTCAAAGGGTTTCCTAGTTACTGAAGTCAACATCCTTTTGCTTTTACGGCTGGTGTTTAAGCTGCCCGAGTTAACGACAAAATCAAAGTTTTCAACAGAACTGGTGGCCCTTTGGGGACCCTCGAACAATGGTGCTGCCTACAGCATCACCAAGTTCAGAACTGCAAGCGTCTCAGTTTTCGGCATACATTCAGCAGCATCTGTGCCACTCGTGTAACAAACTGCCCTGTAAATCAAAAGAAGCTGCTCGACTTCACGTATCGCAACGTTTTTGAACCTTTTTGGTTCAGGGTCAGTTTTGGCAGAAATTTTAGTCTTAGTACAGTTCAACGTCCTCATTCTGTGTACCCCTGCCGAAAAAGCTGGTAGCACACTTAAATGTAGACCGTAAATATGTGCCATAAAGTAATTCAGTAAGAAGTGAATTTCTGTTAATTTGTTGGATACGTGTTTCAATAACTCATGTAAGTAATGTCAGCCTCTTTGAATATTCCAGCTCAAGGAACAGAATTATACCATCTGCCCCCCCCCCCCCCCCCCCCCCACCGGCGATCTTTATAAATTCAGCTAAACTTAAAATGATCGCCCGGTATGTGAAATCTACCAGCTAGGTGAAGCAAGTTAACTCACCCAATGCACGATAAACATCAATGATTACTGCTTTAACAATATACACAATATGCTTTTTGATCATATGCTATGTAATGGTATTGCGCCAGAAAATGGAGTGGAATATTTAATGTATGCAGTCTAACGCAAACTTAAATTGATGTGTATAAGTTAAGCACAAATATATTTGTTGCATATTTGTCTCACATGACATCAAACAATCTTAAGCGTATAAATTATGGTCTATTGATGCAGGATTAGATCGTATAGGCCACAGAACAAAATAAGAACAGAACATTTTTTTTTTTTTCAGTTAAGAAAATCGGAAGAGGTTTTGCACAGCATACGGCAACAGGTGTACGGCTATGTCTCTCCGCAACCTACGCAGCCGCAAGCCCACCATGAATAGCAGCACACCTCCGTCGCCTGTGCGCGCAGCACGTTCAAGGTGCAACGGGACGGAACCTGGCGTTGCCGTTCGCGCATCGCTGCCCAACGAGTCACGAGCACGACGTCGTCGCTGTGTACGCGAAAGTGCGGACACTGGACGCACCTATTGTTCACAATCAGCCCCAGATAGGCAGGAACAATTCCAAGCGCTCCAAGAACGAAGCAACTCACACTGATTCCACCTGATAGGCAATGTAAACATCTTGCAGCGGCATGACAGTGCCCGTACAGCGACGCTCCACCTCCGTTATGCTGATCTCGCAGATTCCACTCTGCAGAAAAAGAGCAGAGAGGAGTGCGGCGAAAACTGCGAGCTCTCATCTACGTTCTAAAGAACATGCTTTGATTCTTGATCGAACGGGACGTGGGATGAAGGCGGCACAGAGACGCTGGCGAAACAGTCGCGCTTTACCTCTTGCGAGTTCTCATCTTCCGGAGTTTCGGACATGGTACCATTCGCTCGTAACACTCCTGTGTGTACGATCCGGAAAATCTACTGCCGTAAGTAATCAGCAAACAGGTCGATCCATATGAGAAACACGGTGCTTTCGCACGCACGGAGTCCTCATCAGCTGCTGATCGCGCCGGACCGCCAATCATACGCCCCGCAAAGCGCAAGCCAATGTACTTGCGTTGACTAGAGGCTGCGTCTTTCATTGGCTAATTTGTTTCTTAAAATATGACAATCAAGTTGTTCAAAATAAACATTTTAGTTCATTAAGCATTTAAAATATTGTAATTTGTGTTAAAACAAAACAAAAGTTACTTAAACAAAGCAAATATTTTACAATCAGAGTTGTTTTGTTGCACGTGATTTTTGACGTAACAGTAGGTTTCGCGCCAAAGTTGCTCAGGCCATGCTTCGCCGGTCGTCGGCCGTTCACAACTAACCATCATGAAAGCTTCGTGGTAGTCTTCCTAGACGCTCGCATTTATTAGCAGCCTTACCCAACAGGTGAGCTATCATTTAAAGAGAAATTGTCGCAAAATTACTGGTTTGGACTGTTGTTCCAGGCCATCCGTATACCGTGTTGTGTGTGTGTACTTTGGCGAGCGCCAGTGTGGCTGCTTGCACTCTTGATTCGCAGGCCACTCAGATCATTGAAAACTTGCCGTGCTCACTAGGCACAGTGCTAGCGAATGACAGAAGCATAAGGTGATGTCGTTTGCATCGCGTGTCAAGAGAAAAACTGCTTGCGAAGCGCTCACGATGACCCCTCTCTGCTGCTCCGTGCCGTGGTTCTCTGCTGGATGCTTGCATCGCAATTCTTGTGTTGTATGACTGAAACACGCTCTCAAGCGAGGAATACTAGGCAAAATCTCTATTTTAGATTTGATTTCAAGCTTCTAGAGCATATCCGGAAGCTATGACGAGTTTGTGTTGCCATGACGGGGCATGTTTTCGTTTGTGGGCGAACTTCGTTTATATAGACTTTCTGTCACTTCTGAAAAAAACGCATGATTTTCGAGTTCATGTTATCGCATGGTGGTCGCGTGACCCCCGAAGTCGCGAAGCCACTTGGGGCACGTTTGGGCCCTGGAACGTAAACCGACAGGCGAAATAGCGCCACAAGAGCGCACATTTTCAACACTGCTTACATAAAATTTGGCAACTCGTTCATCTGCCACTTTTCCGAAAATAAGCTAATACGCTCTACGAGTGCTATTTATTGAGGCATGTAGGCGCTATTGAAGTCAATCCCAGACAGTTCAGCCGTTTCATGCACTTTCCACTGGCTCTGGGTTTTGTTCCGCAGGTGACAGGCCTCTGGCAATTCTGTAAATCCATGAGAGATGTTATATGCTTGCTCTTGCCTAGGATTCTCACGCTATGGAAATGTGGTTCACAAGTGGGACAGCTGCTGCAGTGGTCAGCAAGATGGGTATTCTCCTTATTAGCAACTGTATGGCGATATCGGCCTTTATAAGTTGCTGTCATAGCTCTCTTGTCTGAGATGGTAGATAACCTTCTCCAATATCCTTGAGTTTCATATGAATGCTTGAGGAAAATCTAGTGCTAGTTTCACATAAAAGTTACTGGTGGGACATGTATCTGCCTCCTTGGGCAACCTAGAAGTTTCTTATTGTAAGTCTTATTTGACCGGTCATTTCTACCATTGTGCTGTTTCTAAAATATTGCAAAGCAATTTAACTGTTTCGAATATAAAAAGTGATGACCCCGTGGTAGGTGCTAACTTCTAAAACTTCATGTATGTAGACAAAGCCATGAACTCTTTTGCTTGTTTCAGTAAAAACTTATTTCAGTAAACCAATAGACACACCTAACATCATGTGGCAGTTTGTTGTGTTTATTTTTCATCCTAGATTTCAGAATCGTAGGGGCATTGAAATGCATTTCACAGGTATTTTTTGGAACCTGGGGTAACACAATCATCTCTAAGTATTATCAGTTTTCTCGAGAGTAGGTGGCATGAGATGATTAATTTATACATGGTGCCACATGCATTTGGCTTCATGTCCGAGTGCAATAACCTTTATCTATTATTTTTTGCCTGTGGCTTCTGGTTTAACATAAAAAATCAAATGTGATGTCAACGAGGTCTGAGGAGACTAGTGATGCACATTGATATGTCTCCAACACCAAGCACAGTCTTCAGATATTGATGGTCTGATTTCAATTCGCCCACTCGCATTTTGTTTGTTTGCCAGTCAATGATGCACGAATGCATGTCCTGCAACCATGAAGTGATGCTTCAAAACCATTTTTGTGTGTTCTCTTGCAACAGAGTGGCCATGTTGACAGCAGAGCTGGTGCAGCAGCTGAAGCTGTCCACTACACACCAGCAGAAGAAGCTTTTTGGGGCCCTCCTAGAGGCTGAAGCCGTCACCAACATGGAGGAGTTCAGGTCTGCTTCTTATATGTCATGCCGTGCTAATGCTTCCCAAGAAAAGTAGAAAGATGTTGGTTAAAATTCCGACAGAAGCCGTCTCACTATGAATGTTGACATTAATGGTATTAGCATTAAAGCACTGTAGCGAAGCGCATCATGCATGTATGCAGCCAGGCTCCTCTCTTGCGCTTATTTCTGGACGCACTGTGCCATCTCGTAGCACCACCGCAAAGTCCATGCATGTGTGAATATTGTTACGGTGCAACCAAGAGTGGCACCACTCAGAAGAGGACAATTTGACGTGTAGAGATGGACTCTGTCTCGACAGCCATCTTGCTTATGTATCGCTGCCGCTTCTGTATATATTGTGAGTACATCTTTATCCGGCGACTTCCACATCGTAACAAATTGGTGAGAGGTCCGGGGTAACCATGAGAGGCAACAACGGAGCTCCGCAGTGGTCGTCACCTCGGACTGGACAACATGATGGACGAAACAGGACCCGAAATGGTGCGACCCACATCAATGCTGACGGTTGTCCGGGCTCGGCTGCGGGATCCAGGAACGTTCTGCGGCACCGACCACCTCGACGTGGAAGGCTGGATCGCCACATATGAGCGCGTTAGTGCCCACAACAAATGGGATACGACGATTATGTTGGCTAACTTGGTGTTCTACCTACAAGGCACTGCGAAGGTGTGGTATGATAACCACGACGAAGAACTTAACGCCTGGAACAAGTGCAAGCAGAAGCTGGAGGACTTGTTCGGCCGTCCGCCGGTCGGAAGAGTGCTGCTAAGACAGAACTAGCGACCCATGTCCAAACATCCACACAATCGTACGTCTCACATCCAAGACGTGCTGGCTCTGTGTCGTAACACCAGCAGCGATATGGCTGAGTCGGGCAAGGTTGGGCATGTACTGAAGGGAATTGCTGACGATGCTTTCAACCTGCTGATGTGCAAAAATTGTGAAACAGTACAGGATATCGTAAGAGAGTGTCAACGCTTCGAGCAGGCCAAGAGCCGCCGCATTGCAACGCCTTTTGCATGTGTGCCGAATGCAGTTGCGACATTCTCGTGTGACGACAGGCTAGGAAGGCCGCGACCATCATCATCATCAAACGACCTGGTGCGAATAGTGCCACGATAACTTGAAGCCATGGGTCCCGCAGCCCTTCTCTCCCGCCCCAGTGAGCCGAACAGCTTCACGCTACCGAAATCCGGCCGAGTGGCGAACCGCAGACGATCGGCCAATATGTTTTGCCAGCCAGTGAATTGGTCACGTTGCTTGCCATTGTAATAACCGCACTGTCTCCTCCCCTCGACGACCGCCATTCGCCAGTTATCATCACCCCGACCAGAGCCAGCATCGTTACCACCCGCCATTTGAACTGGAACAGCCAAACAATGACGCTCGTGCGCCTTGGAACAGTCCCTCGTCATCATTTCGACATCACCAGTCCCGTTTGCCACCAGCTCGTTGACCCTCATCCCTATCGCGGCGGGTTCGTCATCCGCCGTCCCCGACGCCAGTCTCCGGAAAACTAAGCGATGCAGCTCCCGGGGGTGACGCTGCATTGACGACTCGACCACAAAACCCTTTAATCACTTTGCCAAACAAACAGAACTTGATGGACGTTGTAGTCGATGGCGTCGGTGTCCCAGCACTCATTGACACTGGTGTGCACATAGCCGTGATAAGTGCCCAATTGCTTTGATGTCCGAATAAGGTTCTCACACCCTCTGCGTGGCCGACAGAGGAACGCCTACCGTGCTTGGTATGTGCTCTGCTCGCATTGTCATTGCGGGGGCACTTAACCACTGTATTCTTTGCCGTTTTGGACCAATGCCTCTATGACGTTATACTCAGCTTAGACTTTTTATCGTCCCATTCAGCCCTTTTACAGGCAGTCGAACTTCGCTCCCTCTCCTTAATTTTAACTGCTCGCATTAAATTGTTCCCAGAGGCATGTCTTTGGGTGACATCTTGCCAATCAACAATAGCGAGGTATTGTCTTTTGACACCGACATTCCGTCGCCCTCTACAAGAACCCGCAATTTACCTACTCTTGTCACAGACGATCTTAGCAAGATGATTGCACCTGACCTTTCTAGACAAGCTGCTGACATCTTTTGGAAACTTACTGCGTCATTTTTTACCTTGACGGCCGCCTTTAGCCCAGACATCGGTGGTCATCCATCGTATTTACACCGGAAACTCCAATCCAATGCGCCGCCAGCCGTATCGTGTTTCACATGCTGAACGACAAGTGATCCAACAAGAAGTCGATAAGATGTTGACTAAAGGCATTATAGAGCCATCTTGTAGTCCGGGCGTGTCCCCTGTTGTCCCTGTCAAGGAGGATGGCATTTGGCGCTTTTTGTCGATTACCAACACCTAAACAAAATCACGCGCAAGGATGTCTACCTCTTGCCGCAGATTAATGGTGCTTTGGACGGCTTGCACAGAGTCAAGTACTTTTCATCCATAGACCTTCGATCAGGCCATTGGCAAAAGTGAGTAGATGACATGGCCCCTGAAAAACTGTCTTCATTACACCTGACGGCCTCTACCAATTCAAGGTTATGTCGTTCGGCCTTTGTAATGCCCCGGCAACCTTTGAAAGAATGATGGCCTCCTTACTTCACGGCTATAAATGGTCCACATGTCTGTGTTATCTAGACGATGTGATAGTCTTTTCGACAACTTTTGCGAGTCATCTAACGCGTCTGTTGGACATTCTGACTGTTGTCCGACGCGCCGGCCTGCAAGTGAACTCATCTAAGTGCCACTCTGGACGTCGCCAAGTTACCGTTCTTGGCCATCTCGTCAGTGCCGCTGGCGTTCAACCCGACCTGGACAAGATTCGCGCTGTCCAGAACTTAACTGTTCCGTCTTCTACCGCAGACGTACGAAGCTCTGTTGGACTATGCTCATATTTCCGTTTTGCATCAAGAATTTCGCCAACACCACTCACCAACTTACTAAAAAAGGACGTTGAATTCATGTGGGGCCCTGCTCAAACCAAAGCCTTCTCCACCCTCGTAGGCTTGCTAGCGGCTTCCCCATTGCTGGCTCATTATGATCCATCTGCCACCACTGAACTTCACATGGATGCCTGTGGCCATGGAATTGGGGCTGTACTCGTTCAATGGCAGCGTAACGAAGAACGTGTAATTGCATACGCCAGCCGCCTCCTGTCACCCGCCGAGAGGAATCTTTGAATTACTGATCAGGAGTGCCTGGTATTAGTTTGGGCCAAATTCTGCCCCTACTTGTACGGCTGCACATTTTCTGTGGTTACCGATCACCATGCCTTTTGCTGGCTCTCAATTGGATAGAAGGGCGCTATGGCTGCAAGAATATTCATTTGCCATTTTATACAAGTCTGGCTGCTTGCACAAGGGCGCGACTGCCTCTCCCGTCATCTTGTTGACGACCCTGAATATAATGCGCATGACTGCAACACTGTGTACTGGCCATTCTGATCTGCGTGACATTCCCACTGAACAATGGCGTGATGACTGTTTACGTGTTCTCATCATAGTCTCAATTTTGGACACGCTGAGCCCATGCTGCCGATGTTCATACTCCGCAATGACATTTTGTACCGTCGCAGCTTCCGCCCTGAAGGACCAGAATTTTACTTGTCCGTGCCATTTCCAGTCATCTGTTCAGAAGACAATTTGACGTGAAGAGATGGACTCTGTCTCAACAGCCATTGTTTATGTATCGTTTTCTCCTTGTAAATAGTGTAAATACATCTTATATGCGACTTCCACATCGTAACATATTCAGGCAAGATTGTCTGCATATATCTGACCGGGGTTTAATTTCTTCCATCATCAGATAAATGTTAAAAGGTTATTTTGTCATTGAAGAGCGGCACGAACCTATTGACCCAAGTTGGCATGGGTTGGAAAAGACAGACAGACATAAATAGATAGATACCGAAAGCATTAAAGTAATGTCGGGTAGGAATCTGTCGAAATGTTTAGCTTCCAGTGTTGAGTAAGAGGCACAGTACCTCCAGTCCACCGGATGCTTGTGATGATGTTCAGATGGGAAGGGGCAGGTGTAATGATCAACAGGCATTGTATTGACGACCTGTAATTTTCAGGTGAGGCTGTCTTCTTCAGCAAGACATTTTGCAAGAAATGATTAAAGTCCTAGAATGGCAAAGTCTAAGGGCATGTTTGAGGCTTAAAGGGCTCCTAACAATATGAAATTTTTTTTACACATTTCAAATAAACATGTGCATCGTGTGCAACATGCCGTGACAATCATCTTTGTTGAACATGGTACAGGGATATGGCAGGAATTATAGAAACAATGCTATGCTCCATTCCTGCCTTTTATCGGTGCCCCTACACGCTCGCGATGTCAACAGAATGCTCCAAGTGATGTCGATTGGTCGACCTGCAACTTCCCGTTCATCTGCTATCACGCCTCCTTGCAGTAGATGCAGAAGTGTACCTGCTCTTCCACGTGTTGCGTTGTTTGCAATTCCCAATGCCACATCGCTTGTTCGTCAAGTAATACATTACAAAAAAAAAAAAGCACAGAATGCAGGTCCTTTTTTTTTCACCGACGCGATGCTTCAGCTTTTGCTTTTTTCTGAGGTGCAGGTGATGCACACCGCGCCAATCGCGCTGGCACATCTCTATGAAACATGACAGTTTGGTATTATGTTGTGGGTGTGGCAAGGTGCCTGTGGGTTTAGGGGCCTCCTTCGTCCATTTGCTGTCACCTACTTTTTTCTCTTAGTGCGGTGGGTTGTTGGCCTCTAACGTCTTGTAAAGAAAACGGGCTGTGATCACATATTCACAACATAGGATCCATCGTGGCACAGCTTCACGGGAGTGCCGGCCAGCACAAATGCAACAGGGGGTAGCCAAAAAACGCGGAGTTGTGGTAACCGGAAGAGGATGGGATGTGAGAAAAAGAAAGCGCAAACGTTACGTAGAATCCACATGCCATTTAGAGGAGTACACAGCAAAGGAGAGGGAGAAGTGAGTGGCAGCCACATTCTCAATCATCAAACTTCTGTAACTCTGGTATTATTGCATCATTAAAAAAAAATCTTGTGGCTGCATGTTCGTTGTAGACTTATACACAAATGCCTCTATATAAAAATGTTTGACCTCGGGTTGGTTTAGCGGACCTTTAAGATAGACACGACTGAGGCAACATTCAGTAGCCTCCAAGGGACCAAAACGGCGTGATTAGCAGTCAGCCTCTTGACACTGTGCAGAAGTTCATTAGTCATTGGCCAAGTAGTCCAGGGGAATATGATCATAAGAGCCAAATTTTGAGATGAATACAAATGTGGTGGGAGCACACATGGTAGACACTTATTGGCATGGACAAGCAGTTCACTGTATTCCTGAAAACAATGTATACAATTGGTGCCATCTGCCATGTCTGAGGCTGAAACTTGATAATAAGAAAGCGACTTGAGAACCAGGCAACGAGGAATGGAATGTAATATGGTAGGTATAATGTTAGGAGACAGGAAGACAGTGGCATGGATTATACAGTGAATGAGTAGCTTGTATTCTAGTAAAACATCTTCTTGTGCATTAGTTCATAACTAAGAAGAAAAAACTAGCATGACAAAATGAGACAAGTACACAGGTGTAGTGCTTTCCTGTGTATGAGCAGCAGTACTGTGGAGTCGTCTAATTTTATTCCTTCTTGTATAATGTGAACTATAAGGAGAAACTGGGTTTGGGCAAGCCATGAAGTACACAGAGCGAATAACCAGTGGTCTGTTACAACAACAAACAGAGTGCGTGCTAAGAAAAGGGGAGTTCAGTTGAAGATGGCAGAGGTGCTGCAGCGAGATTGGGAAATCTGCAGGAATAGGATGGAGTTCGCCAACACAAGACGGGTATAATTGCAGACTGATAGGAGATGCCTTCATCATCCTGGGGACATACAACATGGGTGTGTGGGGTCTCACATGTGCTCTTGGGACAAAGGAACAACGCAGTAGTGCAGACAATCAAAAGGGCATTTATTGCACCTTTCATACACTAATACATGCTAGCCGAATTACAACCAATAGAACATTCACACGGGCGCGCGACAAATCAAGGAAGTCCGACTCACCGCGACCCAATAGCGAGCGAATACGTTCGCCCCATGCTATGACACCATCGCCTAGTTCACGTGTACAGTCACACGAACGGTGGTGCGCTCGAACGATCCGTGTTCGTCCGTACCGGTGTCCTGCTCTTAGCCTCGCGCGCAGTATTGCCACGACACATAACAAAATATTAGATTTTTTCGCGAGAAATCAGTAGATCTTTAATTTCAATTTTGCACTCAGTTTAGGAGCTCACGAATTCAGCGCTTATATTAGTACTCTGTTGTAGTATTGCTGCTTCTAAGAAATAGTACAAAAATTGACCCCGAGATTTTTGGCGATACTTTTGAAAAACCCGGCGATCCAGACAGCCAATGTCAAGCACGAATTTTTAAACAGTGAAGTCCTCCGATGGCCTATTTAAAGGCGTCAGATGGTAGTTAGTACCTGAAAGCTTTGGAGTATAGTATCTTCCAGACAAGGGTAATTGGAGATCGCTGGGAGAGGCCTCCATGCTGCAGTGGACATAAAATTAGGTTGATCATGATGATGATGATCCGGAATAAGAAAACGTGAGTCCCTTATAGCTTACGCAAATAAACTAAAACGTAAGTAAGTGGGGTCCTATTCTCCTGCTGAACAGAGTAGGCGCTTAAAGCGCCGCAGGAAAAGAGTCATTGGTTCTGGTTTGATAGTTTAGGTTTCATTGTTGTGGTTTCATAGTTGTGGGGTACGTTTGAGAGTCTGGAAACGCAAAAATGTATGTTAACCTCGGAGCCAATTAACCGGCGTTTTTTCCCCTCGCTAGGTGACATCACATTAATATAAACTCTGTACTGAAAGCAGCTGAAATGAAAGCAGCTTTTGCTTTCATTTCAGTAGAAAAGCAAGAAAATCAGTAGATTCAAGCGCTTTATCACTGAATTAGCAGAAAAGTTAAAAAATCAGTAGGTCTACTGATAAATCAGCAGCCGTGGCATCACTGCGAGTCGCGCGACGGTCGCGCGAAGCGGGCCGGCGCACGCGCGAAGCGTCCGTGCGTGTTGGCCGCCGATCCCAAGCCAAAGAGAGAGCGCCTCCGACCTTTTTCTCCCAAGTCACCCCACTGCTCCGTAGCGTTAGCATCGCGACACTAGCGCCATCTCTCGCAACGCGCCGCAACCACCGCCGAGCTTAGCCACGCAGAGAAGCCGGACTACAGGAGACATCGGGGAAAACAACATCAGGGGACGCGTGAGAGTCGCGCATCCCCACCGTGTGTAAAGTTGCATGCCTTTGCTACAAGCTCTCGCCTGTCCAGACAAGTGGAATGCATCTGGCAATGGGATTGCATTGAGAACCTCTTCTATAAGTAGTTCTTCAATACATCTTGCACAGTTGAATGAGTGACAATTGTTGCTGCCCAGCCATCGCCTTCCTCACCTTTTCTTGGTGCCTGATGTGCTGGGGAATGCCACATCATTTCTCTGCTTCCAGTTATAAATTATTGGCTAGTGTTGTCATTACCATCCACTAGGCACTGCAACATAAGTGAAGAGGTTTTGTTTCATCATAGAGACTTTGCTACAAATGTTGGCCTATTTTATGGAAACTTCTAGTGCTGTTCAAAAAGGACTAGATTTATTACAAAGGTGAAACACACAAATGCTGAATTACGATGCCAATCTCGCAAGTGTGCAATTCAGTAATGCGTTATTAACCTGAGTTAACATGTCTTGAAATTTTGTTTAAGTAGGAGGATTTTTGCAGCACATAGTTGCCCTGTTATAGCTGCCATTCATTTCTCAACATCTTACTTGCTTAGAATAACATTGCAGTCTGCTGTCATGAAAATAGATAAGTTTTTGGATCCCCTCATTTATGATAAACTGGTACATTCAGATAAAACCTAAGTCTGGGGGTATAAGATTTTAAATAGGCTCCAACTTTCTTGCCGCCCTGTATATCCTACAACTCTGCTGTTATGATTTGTGCTGGAAGGCAACTCCAATGATATTTTTTAACTATGTTAGAGGAATGGTTGTTTTGGTTCCTGTTTCCTCTTATATGTAAGATCACTTTGCGTTAGAAAGCAGAATTTTTGCAAGAAGACACACAACTGAAACTGTCTGGCAGCCCACAGAACTGCTTGTCGTGGTGTCAGTAGCAATGTAGAATTGCTACGCACTGAGGACGGAGAGCTAGTAGCGCCATATTGAATTGATGTGCTCAGCCACAACCTCTAAACATTATTGCATTGTATGACTTTACTGAGTTTGCTGTGCCTGTTGCGCTGTTGCAGAAACTTTTACACCAGCAGATGAGTTGTAAAGTTACTCGTGGCAGTACAGTTCATCATCATCAGCCTGTTATGCCCCCGGCAGGACGAAGGCCTCTCCAGCTGTTCGCCAATTAGTACCTCTGTCTTGTACTAGCTGATTCCAAGTTTTCCTCATTTCATCACCCCACCTAATTTTCTGCCGTCCTCGACTGCACTTCTCTCCTCTTGGCACCCATTCTGTATCTCTAATGTTCGACCGGTTATCCACGCTACGCATTACGTGACCTGCCCAGCTGTTTTTGTTCCTAGCATGAACTAGAATATTGGCTATTCCTGTTTTTCTCTGATCCACACTACTTTCTTCCCATCTCTTAACGTTAGGCCTAACATTTTTTGTTCCATTGCTCTTTGTGTGGTCCTTAACTTGTTCTCAAGCTTCTTTGTTAAGCCCCAAGTTTTTGCCCAACTTGTCAGTACAAATAGACTGCAATGAATGTACACTTTTCTTTTCATGGATTGTGGTAAGCTGCCGCTTATGATTTGGTAGTGCCTGCTGTGCGTGCTCCAACCCAATTTTATTCTTCTGTAAATTGCCTTGTCATGACCAGGGTCCCCTGTGAGTAATTGGTCTAGATAAATACTCTTGCAGAGATTCTAGAGGCTGACTGTCAGTCACAAATTCTTGTTCTCTTGCCAGGCTATTGAACATTCCTTTGTCTTCTTCATATTAATGTACAACCCTGCTATTAGACTTTCTCAGTTATGGTCCTCAATCATTTGTTGCAATTCATCTCCATCGTTTCTGAACAGTACAATGTCTTATGCAAACCATAGGTTGCTAATTCTTCCCAGTCTAATACTCCTGCAATGCACAATAACCTCGTTAAAATGAAGTTGTGTGCAACACACAAATGCCTTTATCTACTGTGTTCATTATGAGCATATATTGTTTACATGCCGATATTGGTGAGAAACATTTCCTTTGTTAGTAGTTTTTATAATCATATCTGTGTTTGTTAAATCGAAGTTCGCTCCTATGAGCACTGAAGACATTCTTAAAAGAAGTTTGCAGATGATGGCACCTGGGGCAGTGTTCTCAAATGATCACTTTCAGGCATTCAATCACTTTTGTGAGATTTTGTGGGACTCGGCATTGGGATGCATGGAAGTATGTGGCTGACAACATTCCTTGCATCGTGTAAAGACAGGGAGCTTAGCACAGTGCCGCCAGAGCTGTCGGCTGTATCATGTAAAATCTTGTGAAAGTGACTGTATTCCTGAATGTGATTGCTTGAGGTACCGCTCCATTAGCGCTGCTATCATGTTGATGTCACAAATGGCGGGCACAGTGTGGCTACTAGAAATCATCTGTTCAAGGGTGCAGCCCAGGAGTCCACACGCAATCTTTAAAATTTGCAGAAAACTGCACGACTTTTGATTGTATGATTTGGTGCATGTGATAAATGTGCCAAGCAGAGTGCACAATGTGAGTCTCATTGAGATATACAAATTTTGGGAAAAAGTTAGCTGCAGTTACCCTTTCAAGCCTGTACTTCGTGCTGTGAATGAAACGTGGCTACTGTGTTTGCAGGAATGTCCCAGTGGCCAGCAGTGAAGTGCTTCTCTCTGGTAAGTCATGGAGAACGCAGTGTCTGGGTCTTGTGCTTTGTTGCATGGCATCTGTGTGGGTGCTCTCCGGTTTTGTTCCTTGTTTCTTTGTGATGTGAATGACAGTGGGAGGCACTACATACCAGCTTGCATTGGAGGTGTAGCATTGTTTGGGAGTAAGGCTGGGGCACATTTTTTTCCATGGCTCCGATTGGAATGCAAGGCAATTAAATGTCACAGCACTTTCAGTCAGCGCCCTCTGAGTTTATGCGGTGCATATAAAAATGGGGCCCCAGCTCTCTCACTTTTGCCTCTGGAAATAGCGAAGTCTGGTAGCCTGCTCGACCCATTACGTGGATTGCATCAGGGCAGCCACATACCGTGTTCAACTACCTCTCCTTGGAATTCATTTCGTGGCACCCAGCGCTGTATTCCTTGAGGACATGCTGACCAGACGCAGCGAAAGCAATTCATGCAAAACTGTCCCATGGGGTATAGCTGTGATTGGCAGTAACTGAGTCCAGTAAGAGCGTATCTTGCTCAGGGGTTGGTGTGTCTGCTGGTATTGCTTCAGAAACCGCCACTGCTTTCTGGAGAAACACTCTCCCCATCTCTCGCCCACGTTGCCGATTTGATTGTTTCCTTTGAAGCTCACATTCAGATGCTATTGCTAAATGCCGCTGAAACGATCCACTTGCTCTGAGGAGAGTTCAAATGCAGGCATGCACATACAAAAAGAACAATGATCCAGACATGTTAGCTCAGTGGGTTTAAGTACCCAATACCTTAAAGCGACTGACAACCGATTTTTAAGGACCTAGTTCTTTATGGCGCAACGAAAAACTCACCCTCGGTAGTGTTTACACCTGTAGCGGTTACTTCAAAAAGTGCATGGATTTTTGTAACCAGAATTTTTCGATCTGAGAGCCTCTAAAAAAAAGTAAGGAATCCCTCCTCCAGCAACGCTGAGAAGTGAGAGCGATGCCGATAGCCTGCCCCAAATTATGAAAGCCACCCATCGTTCTGCTTTCACAGGAATGAGTGCAACTGTGGGTAACACCGGCATTTTGACCTTTTCGTCACTTTTGAAAATAAAAGTTGGTACATAAATTGTCGTACAGACCTTCCTATACTTACCACCGCGTTTTTTCCCCAAGTACACGCCTACACCATGGCTGGCTGGCCCTGTCGTTGCTATTTGTTGTCTTGCCTATCGAGCCGGCCAAGTCAACTCATCAAATAACGAGAAGGCAGCATCACTTTTCTACTCACTACAAACGAAGGCCTGTGTGCACATTGTAATTTGAAAAAGCTATAGCAAAAGTGTACTGAATTTAATACTAATATAAAGACCATGATTGCGTACAGTAATAGAAGGTCACATGGTGACCACTAATGCCATGTTATTGCGGCGTGGGTGCCAAAGGTCATTTTTGGCGACTTTTAGGGACGAATTAAAATATACATTCACATTTAATAAGAAAAACGTGGCTCGTTTTAACCAGTACGATAGGCAGTCTTTCCATCGCGGGTTATCTCGATTCTCTTCTCTGCGGTTGTCTGTCTCTTTAATACAATTGCGGTAGAAAGTCAGTGACCTATTTTATACCAAAATGGAAAATGACAGCTTATTGCAGATTTCTTGCCAAATGCCAAGTTGATTAAGCTTTCCATACAGTTTCAAGGTGTGTGGCATTTCGCCTGCCAGTTGGATTTTAATGTTTTTTTCACAATTGAACACCATGCCATCACGTGAATACATCATTGATACTGCAGCGCCACATTTGTTTCTCTGAACTCAAAGGGCCTGCAAAAATCAAATTATGCAACCACGAGAATTTGTGTGCTGTGAGAAGCTAATTATAAATTCTAGCTGCGATGAGGTCATGTAATGCGTAGAACAGATAGCCCGTGGTCTATTCGACTAACATTCTAGAATGGTTGTGAAGAAAAGGGAGAAGCAGCTGCGGGCTGCACACAATTAGATGGTGTTGTGCGAGATGAGGACTATTGACACGTGCACATTGTTTTTCCCGGTGACCATTTTGCACCAGCTAACAGATGTTGCAAATGTGCCGATCGGCACATGACGCATCTTCCCGTGTCAAAAAATTCTCGAATGTTGTCGTCGAAAGAATTTTTGTCTAATGAAATTGTGTGCATGAAGCAAATGGTGATGTACATCCTGGAACTAATGCAGCACCAACATGAGGTTGGAATGTTGATGAGTCATGTATAAGTAACTGACACATTTCACCCATGGATCAGATTTCAACGACCGCTGTCATTGTGCTCCGAGTGTTACTTGGTTTTTGGGCACCAAGTACGCCCATAAAGTGAACTTCTTAAGTTTTGCAGTGTGTTGTCCTTTACGGTCACAACAACGTGACAATATGGTGTCGGCTGACACTTGAAAAGGTAATGGTAGATTCCTTTGAATGTGTTCACCTTCATCCTGTAGTACAATAAAATGGCGGAGAATGGTGACTACATGGTGCCTGTTTGGAAAGTGTAACTTGAACTCTCTGGTTCTTTTTCTTTCTTCCCCCCCCCCTTTTTTTTTTGTGTGTGTGTGAAGTGTTTTCTGCACGGCCTGAGCTTGTACTGTGCTCTGTGTGTAGGCCTTGTGGAGTTGCTGCGCTCTTCAAAGGATGCCACTATGCTGACCAGAGGAGCTGATGTACTGGCAACTGTTGCACAGAACAAGAATTTCAGCTCAAATGTCAAGGTGGGAGCACGCTGCTGAGCCTGTTCTCCCCATTGAAAAATTTATCAACATGTACAGTAACCTTCATTAACTGAAACTTTGATATTTCGAAATATCAATGAAGTTTACATTTTCCCGCCGCAGCTTGAACTCCGTGTATTTTCACCTCTTATTTCCGGAGTTTTTGTTTTGGGCAGTATATACCTCGAAATCTTGACTGTGAAAATACCAGAGAAAAGTCACTTCCCAAAGGTTTCCATACTTTGTGGGCATCAGGGATGTCACAAAATGTGAGTACAGAATTCTGTGGCCACGGTGACATTTGATAAACAACTTCAATGAACCTCTGCAATGCCTTTTAGTTGAGCAAACTCTGTGGCAGAGAGGCCCTGACATCACTGCCAGCAAAGCCCCTTCAATGAACCTTTGCGATGCCTTGTGGTTGAGCAAACTCTGTGGCAGAAGAGGCCCTGACATCACTGCCAGCAAAGCCTCCTTCTCGAGGGGCAACTAAATTACTTTCTGCATATCATTTTTCACTGAGAACCATGTGCACCTTTACTACCATGCCAGCTGAGGTCATGTCAGAGAGTTGAACCGGTGCCCAACCATGGTGTTCAAATCCATTCCTAGCGACAGCTGCCCCTGAGCAGCAGACACCAATCTCAGACTATGCCGTAAAACCTGTTAACTGCGATGGGGCAGTGATTAATGTGTGTCATGAAAAAAGTGGCAGAGTTGCCCGAACAGCGAAGCATTGACAGCAATAGCAAGATTCAGCATTGCTCTTTGACTCTTTCGTTTAGACCCTGTGCTCTGGGATTCATTTCAGTTCGTGATGTTTGCTCCATTGTCTAGGAATTTATCAAGGAGCTTAACTGAATGGTCCTCTTAAATTTGATACTTTTGCTATTTTTGTGTACTTTTCATTTAATGGTTTTTGATTTTAACATGCAATTTCACCTTTCAACAGCAATTACTCTATACTCCATGTCACAAGCTGGTTGCAGCACTGTGGATGCTACAGGAATTCTTAGCCGATAGGAAGGCCGAATGCCCCTCGAAATGTGCTAATCTGCCGCGTCGTCTGCTCAGCATCTGCTTACCATGAATTTACATGCTCCATAGTTGGTGGATTGATGCAAAAAATGTTTCGACACTGTAACCATAAGCTCTGTTTACATGCATGCGACAGCAGGGCTTCGCTTTACCTGTATGCTTTCGCTGCAGTTACCTTGCAGCCTTCTTAGCAAGCAGTTCGGGCGAATGCCCTTACTAATGTTCACCTGCCTCACAGCGTCTGCTCGGCGTCTACTTGGCGTTTTCCGCGACGTCATCACGTACCCTGCTAGAGCGGGGTAGGAATATAATGATCCAGCGAACGATTAGGCTTTCATAGCATTCCGCATCGTGAACGCATCACCAATTGCTTTCGCTGTGGCGTCATCTGCTACCTAAAAATCAAACCAGTTTTTACGGCTTGGTGCCGTGCCTGTAGTCCTAGCAGCATGCAAGCATACAGCTGATCTCAATAATTACGACAAAACATACCTAATGATTTGACCTCAGCTTGAGATGAGACTTAGTGATGACGGATTTTGGCGCTTGTTTCTTGCTGACAGGGTGGAGAGCCAGTAACAAGCGCGAATTCGATCAAAGCGGGTGGTCGACGCTGTATGGGCACTGCCATCTTACACGATTAGGGTGGCTATTACGGTTAGCGCTGTAACTGCCACAGTAATTCTCGGTATACGACGTGCATGCCCAAAGGTTCTAACATGTCAGTACCGCTGTACCGTGTCATGTAGCGAGCAAAAATAAAACCATCTAGTGTAGCCAATAATCAGCCAGGTACGCCCGGAAACTATACCGCTGCGCAAGGATATTACCTGTGTACGCCTCGTACTGTCGGCTGTGCTTAACCAGCTTGTGAAGTGGAGTATAAACAGCCTTGAAAGTTTGTTTGTGGTTATTTATAACTTGCAATACTCCAATAATTTCTTGGCTGTAGTTATGAGCCGCGTGTTTTATGAGCAACGACGACGACTCATCGAATGGCATCCTACTGTTATAGCCATAGAGTGATCACTGCCGGTGTAAGCCCAGTCCTGACGTGAAGTTTTGGAAGCCAAGCATCTCTACGGGCTGGCTTGTGTGCAGGAAATTCGTAGGGCTTTCCATTCCGCCCACCGAGGCAAGCGCCCGTGGCCTAATGGTTGGTGTATCAGGCAGTGGTCATGTAATTCATGCCCCATGGGGTGGAACATGGCGTGCTAGAGGTCCTGTGCTGAATTTGGCCACTGGGCCATTTTATTCTTGTTTACTTGGTATCTGGAACCTCAAGTCGATATAAAAGAATGTGCCTGGAGTGTCCACAAAATTGCTGTCGCAATGAGATGATTGTTTAGCTTTGTGCAAAAATATTTTGGGGTCAGTGGTTGAGACGATACTTTGCTAATATATGTGGTGCACCTCAAGTTGGTCACTGTTGCTTGCAGTGTTTGCAGCTGTGGCTGCGTGCAGCCAAGTGCCTGGTTGCCAAGGAGGAAGTCAGTGTGGATGCACTTCGTGCCATCATCCAGTGCCTCAATGTGTAAGACCATTTGCATGCTGTTTCATGGCAATGGGTCAGAATTGCTAGTAGCGAGTACCGTATTTACTCAATTCTAACGCACCCTCGATTGTAACCCGCACCCGTTTTCCGTGACAAAAAAAACTTACAGTACCGCACCCTTTCTTTCTAACAGAAATAGTAGACTGCTATACGAAGTAAGGATAGCAGTTTTATCAGCCGATAAGCTTGCAACATTCGCTTACTAAATAAATAACAACAACCACGGTGTCACGCGTGCACAAGCAACAAACACGTCTTGCTCGTTGACCGCGGAAACTCGCTGTCAAAACGCTGGAGTGACGAAGCGCGGCGAGCGAATTGACCTTCGTGCTAGCATGTCTCTCGCTTCAAAACGCAGCGCGCGGCAGACTTTCCCCATCGCAGATTGCTTTCAAGATAGGGCCAAGGCGATCATATCACCGAAGTGGATCGTCACAGAATACGACCTGCTTCGGTCAACTGAAACCTTTCCGTGTTGCTTTGCTGGCGAAAATCCTGTCCTTCTGTTTGCACCAGTCCCGCACGCAAGTTTCGGATTCTCCGAACGCCCGTGATCACTTTCTTTTTAAATGCGGCATCATGATGACTAGGCACTTCATGCTGATAGAGCAGACGCAGAAACGGGAACAAAGACTGTAGACTAATGCCTAAGCACGTGTAGTGCAGCACATGGAGGAAGCTTCGACAGCTAGGCTAGAGTGTAGCTAGGCTCGACGCGCGTGCGAGGCGGCCATTTCGAAATGCCGATGGCTATATGGTAACGCAGATTTAGGGTCGTACTCGATTCTAACACACATGCAATTTTTGGACCTGTTTTATAAGAAAAAAAGTGCGCGTTAGATTCGAGTAAATACGGTAATCTAAGAGATTCCACATAATCTGTAATGGTAGAGTCAGATGTGCACTTTAATTGACATTTCACGCAGATGGGGTTAAAAATGTGTTTACTGGTATAGGTATTTAGGAAAAGCAAACAAAGCAAGCCTGTGAACAGTGCGCTATAGCAACCGCAAGGAAAAGAGAAGCAGTAGGCATGTTCTGTGCTTTGGTGCAGGCTGACGCCCGGCAGTGCCACCATGTCCGACTGGTGCCAAGTGGGGCTGCAATGCGTGCTGCACCCTGAAGTGCGCGCCGAGGCATACGCTGCCCTCTGTGGTCAGCGCAAGGCTGCCCTGACGCCACCCCCGGGGCGTGGATGCTCCTGCACATGTGGCCATTAGAGATGTAAGTGGCTGGTACCATGCTTCTGTGCCTGCGCGTCTGCTGAGCGGTTGGGGAAGCGCTGTGTTAATGAAGCAGGACTTGAGGGATACAGTGCTGAAAATTGAGTCAACAAACATGGTGCTGATTGACAGGCAATTTTTATTGCATGTCATTGTCAATATACAGTTAAAACTCGAGATGACGAACTTCAATATACTGAAATTTTCTATACAACTAAGTACAGGTAAACCTCGATATAACAAGTTGGTAAAATCAGCAATTTCCTTCGCTACATCGAAATTTTGTTATATTGAAATTTGTCCTTGCGCAAATTACAGTCAAACCTCGTTAATATGTACCCGCTTAATGTGTATTGCAGTTTAAGCATAGTTGTGAAGTTTCCCCCACCGAGCCCCCATTGAACCCCATGGTGGCTGACCGCTTAACGGGGACATGGGTCCTGGATAAAAACACTTTTGTTGGTGATTGTAGACACGTAAAATTTTCAGGAAATATTCATCCTTGTGTGCTTATTAGAAATATGCAGCTATTTTTTTCAAGTCGATCCAAAAAAGTTGCGATTATTTGTGTTATAAATTTGGGATGTGGAAAGAGTGCACATTTGCATTTTAATGTTTACATCTGTATTTAGCTGAGGTTATGAATTGTAGAGCTGCAACTTTGCAGCTCTACAATTTTTATTGGTACTCTTGTAAAAATCACCAATTTTTGGTGATTTCTACAAGATTTCAAAATGTCGCAGTGTCCTAAAACACTATATCATAACTTTTGTGTACACTCTGACTCTCTAGCATTCAGGCAAAAAAGAAAACAAAAGGATTGAATGAGTGACAGCGACACAGTGTTGCTCCCAAAATTTTAGACTTGGAAAAATCATTTTTTGATAAAAATGCAAAAAATTAGAGTGCAAAAATGGTATTTTATGCTACAAATCAGGTAGTTTCCTTCTGAAGCAGCAATGAAGGCTCTTTTTGGCAGGAACGCAATCTAAAAACATGTACTTTCAAACAAGACCGAGATGGCCTGGCTATGATAGACTGTTTTGGAATGGCAAATGACACAAAATGGGTCATCTCATCACTTTCATGGGCAAAACTGAATGTTTCATTGGACAAATACAGTGTTGTCTTCCTCAACGATGTGTCATTTGAGCTAGTTTTTTTTGCCAATAGGTGCACCCTGGTATGGGGATTAGAAAAATAATAAAAATGAAAGCTCAATTTTTTTTTGTGATATTTTTGTTTCTAGGACCCATGTTCACCCTTAACTCTGTCCGTACCTCGCCCATTGGGCATCGTTAGCCCTCTATCAAGTTTGAAATGCCGCTTTCGAGACTTTCCGCTCCCCTCATGGATATACTGCGCTATCGGACGTGAAGGAGGATAACTATATTTAAGTTTGCTAAGCAGTTCGCTGTTTTCCCCCCGCACCTGCTGCGGTGGCTCAGTCAGCTAAAGCGTTGCGCTGCTAAGCACGAGATCGCGGGATTGAATCCCGGCCGCGGCGGCCACATTTCGATGGAGGCAAAATGCAAAAACGCCCATGTGCTTGCGTTGTAGTGGACGTTAAAGAACCCCAGGTGGTCAAAATTAATCCGGAGCCCTCCACTGCGGCGTGCCTCATAATCAGAAGTGGTTTTGGCTCGTAAAACCCCCGAAAGCAGAAAGAAGGTTTTTTTTTCCGCGAGGCGGTGATTTTTAAACACCCTCCGAAGTTTTGCGATAGGTCAAAGGAGAACAAAAAATGTCAGCCCTCTATCGATGGTTTGAAACGCCACTGTCGAGACCTTCCGCTCCGCTCACGGACAAACTGCACCATCGGACGTGAAAGAGGCGAAACTATATTTTTGCTTTCTAAGCGCTTTTTTCTCGCCAGGCGGTGATGTTTAAACGCGCTCCAAAGTTTCGCGATTGTCAAAGCAGAACGCAAAAACGGCGAGCGCGCTTCAGGAGATGGCAGATATCGCGATTCCGCTGCCTCTGTGGCTGATCTTATCGATACATCGAATAGCGGCGAGTCAGAGGACGCTGACTTTTCATCGGATGTTGAGTCTGAAAGCGACAACGATGCAAACCAGCCTGGAACATCAGCTGCTGCAGCCCGGCACGCCCAACTGTAGTGCTTGCAGTTAAATTTTTGTAGCGGAATACCTGTTAAATTAAAAGTTTTTATTTTTTCGGAGATAGTGTCCAATAGACGGCAAAACATTTTGTATATCTCATAATTTTCGTAACATTTTTTTTTAGATACAGGCATGTCTTGACAAACTTTGTGCAATTTTATCGCACAATCGTGATTTTAACAACTTAAATCCTTTTTGTGACATCTCGTTAATAAATCTGCTGAATTCGCTCGCTGTGTTTTGTTTTTGTTTTTTACTCTGGCGTTGTAACATCGAGTTCCCGCGGTTATTGAGCGCGATGTGTTCAGGTTTACCTGTGCACGCTTTACGCCGTGCTTGTTAATTTAGTTCGTAAGCGAAGGTTTGCAAGTTGATACGACCGATAAAACTACTATCCATACTTCCTATACAGTGCAGTCCACTTATAAGAATACCACATATTACGATATATTGGTTATAACGATGAGATGAGATCATCTTAAGCATTAGAGCTATGAGAAAGAAACCCATACAGTGCAGTCCACTTATAACGATATCGAGAAGAATGAGAAATCCGTTCGTTATAACAGATCATCGCTATATCTGGACTCCAAAAATAAAAAAAATGCCGGACCTTTGTATATCGGCATTTTTTGTATATCGCAAGTGCCACTTGCGATAAAAGAATTTACATTGTAGAAAGTAGGCCGTGAAAAATAACTTTTATTTATACCTCTAAATAGCGTCTCAATCGTTAGGCATGCTGAAATAGAAATCTGCACTTGCTCTCGCGGAAGTTTCGGAATCACAACCGCCGTGTGCCTCGCGTCCACCTGCTGCGCGAACACTGGCGGCTATAATTTAGCATGCATGAATTCAATGAGCGACTCGATCGACAACGTTGCACTTTGGTTTGAACCTCGGGGTCGTGTCAAAGACGGGCCATTGTCAATCTCGTCATCACTGCTGCTGCTGTGTCGCCTCCGTCGCACACTGCCGCCGTCTGTCGCGACAACGATCGCCCCGTCGGACATCTCTTCGCAAAACGAGGCAGCACTATTTGCACTCAGCTCCTCCATCGAAGCACACCTATTACATAGTCAGTAGCGATGTGCTCCCAGAGTTCGATAATAGAGTTTTAGATTGGGGGGATGCAAGCATTGGCGCCCCTAATCTAAAACTCTCTAATGTCAGTGGCTTCCACCATGCTAGTTTCACCCATGGGGGTTTCTTCCTGGCGCACAAAGCCCGCCTTTTCCTTTGATCAGCATGGCCACTGCTTCTATAGCCTTCATGATCCTGGCGCTCGCGGTGTTCATAATCGTCGATATCATCGACTGCGCGAGCTCGTACTTCGAGTCCTGGAAAATCAGTTTTCTCTCAAGGGGCACCTCCCGCTTCTTCTGTGGCGCGGTTCTGCGCTCGTTGAGAGAGAGTGCGGCAGGGAGCACAGGCGCCCCTCGCAAGAGGAGTTGCCCTTGCTTATTGCTCTTCTTTCCGCCCCCTCCTAGCGCGACTGCCGGTGACGTGGGCGGGATGTGCTGCGTGGTAATGGCGGCAGATACGAACTCATGTAGGCCAACTTTTTGCCCCGTCTCGGTTAAGGGCAACGTAGGAACGCAATTTTCACGATTATTCTGCATGAAAAACACCGCCCAGAAGCAAAATTTAAATCGTTTATCCATATGTGGTGAATACATATTGTTATATCTGGGTTTTTTTCATAGCCCTAATGCATAAGTTGATACTCTTTCTTGACTCATCGTTATAACCGATATAGTTATATGTGGTATCGTTATATGTGGACTGAACTGTATATAACAATATGTTATTCACCGTATATCGGATATAACGATCGAAATTTTGCTTCTGGGCGGCGTTTTCATGCAGAATAATTGGAAAATATACGTTCTTAAGTTGCCTTGAATTGAGACAGGGCGAAAAGTTTGCCTACGCGAGTTTATATCTGCTGCCATTACTGCGCAGCGATTCTGCCTGTGCACCGATTGCGAAAGCCACGAGGAGCATCGCAATGGTGTGGCGTGCACAAGATGGCGCCAACTGATTCGCGTCTGCGTCGCCGATGGTTGTGGGAGTGTCCATAGCAGAGGAGGGAAAAAAGGAAAGCAATAAGCAAGCGGCGCCTGCGCTCGCTTTACAATGACCCCACAGAACACCATCTCCCTCTTCCTCTCTCAAGGAGCGTGGAAATGCTCCGTGGAAGTAGCGGGAGGTGCGCTATGGGTGCGTCGACAAAGTGCAAAGCTGCGTCGCTTGACACAAAGCTACAATTTTTGTAGAAGAAGTAAGAGCTTGTGCAATCGATGATATCGGTGATTATGAAAACCGGGAGCGCCTCGATCATGAAGGCCAGAAACAGTGGCCATGCCGATAAACAGAAAAGGTGGGCTTTGGGCGCCAGGACGAAACCACCATGGGCAAAACCAACTCGATGGAAACCGCTGACATTACCGAACTCCGGGAGCATGTCGCTACTGAAGATGAAATAGGTGGTGCTTCGAAGGAGGAGTTTTGGGTGCAGATAGTGCTGGCCTTGTTCTGCGAAGAGATCTCCGACGGGGCGATCGTTGTCGCGACAGACGCGAGCGTTGTGCGATGGAGGCGATGACAGTAGCGGCAGTGACGACAAGATTGACAAGGGCCCATCTTTGACACCGACCGCGATGTTCACCCAAAGTGCACTGTTGTCGATCGAGTCTCTCATTGATTTCATGCACGCTAAATTATAGTTGCCAGTGTTCGCGCAGCAGCTGGACGCGATGCACACTGCAGTTGTGAATCTGAAACTTCCGCGAAAGCAAGTGTAGATTTCTGTTTCAGCGTGCCTAACGGTTGAGACGCTATTTAGAGGTATAAATAAATGTTTATCTTTAACAGCCTACTTTCTACAACGTTGTTTTTTTATTGCAAGTGGCAAATTTGTTTTTTCCGAACTACAATGTCTGGCCGCTGTTCCTTTTTTTTTCTTTTGTTACGGCAGTCCAGATGTAGCGATGATCGGTTATAACGATTGGATTTTTCGTTCTTGATATCGTTATAAGTGGACTGCACTGTACTCTAAAAAGATGTGTATGTGAACATAAAAAATATTAAAAAAAAAAAAACCGAATGGGCTTTTGCTGCATTTTTAAACTTTTCACAGTCATTCAACAATATACAGGGTGTTTCAGTGAACACTTTCAAATTTAAGGATGCCTGTGGCAGATAGCCTAATTCTAGTTAATGAGCTGGTCTACCCGAAGAGGCGGACATTATTTGCACAAAAAATTGAAATGCATAATCGCCTAATTTGCAAAAATTCACTAATTAAGTTTTTAACTAATTACCTGATTGCCCATATTACAATTTACAAATTGTAGCCGTGGAGTTCGGAAGGCGGATCCACTTGGAATAAATTCTCAGAATGCCACCAGTTTCGAGATATTAATTCCCAAACTTTGCGGAGAAATGCATTGGTGTTCCAGTTAATTTTGTGCTTCAATGCCTGAAGCAACATTTTGTTAAGAAACTAACTGGAACGCCAATGCATTTCTCCGCAAAGTTTGGGAATTAATATCTCGAAACTGGTGTCATCCCGAGAATTCGTTCCAAGTGGATCCGCCTTGCGAACTCCAAGGCTACAATTTGTAAATTGCAATATGGGCCATCAGGTAATTAATTTAAAAGTTAATTAGTGAATTTTCGTTAATTATTTTATTATGCATTTTAATTCCTCGTGCAAGTAATGTCCGCCTCTTTGAGTAGACCTCATGAACTAGAATTGTGCTATCTGCCACAGGTAACTTTTAAGAATTTTTGAAAGTGTTCGCTGAAACACCCTGTATATACCCACGACACAGAGTATCTCTTAAAAGCGTCTCAGAACAGCTACTAAATGCTATAAAAATCTTTGTCTACGAGAAGAATGAAAAAAAGTCAGTTTGCCCAAAAGGCAAAGCATTGATTGTGATAGCAGATTAGCTGACAGCTATACGAAGTAAGGACAGTAGCTTTATCAGCTGTTTAAACTTGTAAACATTCGCTCACTAACTAAATTAACAAGCATGGGGTCATGCGTGCACAGGCAAACAAACACATCTGACTCGATGAGCACCGACACTCACTGTCAAAATGCTGCCGTGAGGAAGAGTGGCAGTAGCAGCTAGCGAATTGACGTTCATGCTGCCTTTCCCTTCAGCGTGACTAAGCGGCGAGAACACAGCACACACGAAGCTATGAGCCCTCGGCACACCTAGACCGTGTACTCATTGCAGAACACTGTCAAGATAGGGCCCACGTGACCGATTCTGTACTCATGTTAGATCGCTTTCAAGCTAACAGTCGCGCCATACGCAGCCGCCGCTGGAGTAGAACCCCCGCCTCCCGGTGCCTAGTGCCCAGTGGAAGACGGCGTGCTTCCTTCCTCCCTTACACGCTCGAGATTGATCCACCACCCTCGACTGAGCACCTACAGTATATGGGGCGTGTCATCGCACTTGGATTTGATGCAGAACGCCGACGGCGTAATGCTCCAGGAGTGTCCATATAATTGTTATCGCTATAAAAGTAAGTCAGGGGTTCTGAAAGATGTTAGCAATGGTCTTTTGTTATTGACAGCTCTGAAAAATTGCCCATGATGAGAATTGTGGTGCTGAGACATTTAGTCGAAATGTGGTGTGTCATAAGCACCCAGTGTGCATCATTGCCTTTGGTGCCGATTGTGTAGTGCATTGGACCTCAGCTGGGCCAATGGATGGACGACTCCCAGGGCTGTGCTGCACTTCAGGTCTGGACTCTTATCATCCAATGGATGGGCGAGGTAAATGCCTTACATTACACTGTCTTGTAGTTCTGAATTTTACGAAAATTTGTCTGGTCAAGTAACATGGTGATTAAGTAGTTGGGTCACTGACCAGTCAAGTTGAGGAAACAGATATTTCGGAACCTGTACGGGCTCTGATACATCTGTTTCTTCACCTTGACTTGGTCAGTGACCGTAACTACTTCATTACACTGTCTTGTGTTGCTTTCTGATAATTGTTTTTTCTCCCGTAAATTTTTTTACCTACATTACCTCTTTTGCCAGCAGAAATTTTCACAGGGCTTTGTGCAGCACTTACTGTAACTGCATCATCAGAAATAGGACTGTGTGAAAATAATGTTTTGAATTTGTGGCACAGTAAATTCTCATTAATGGGTAGGGAGGGGACAGGAGAAAAATGATAAATTCGAGCAGTAGCACAGTAAAAGCTTGTTCATTCTAGTAATTTTGTTGACGTATTAGAGAAGGCCAAATCAAACGAAATTTAAATTGACCCAAGTCAAGAAAATATCTCCACACTTCGTTGTGTAACTACTGGGACACATGAAAAAGCATGCGGTTGCTTACGAAAGAAATGTGCTGTCAACATCACTTCATTGTCTTTATTAAAGTTATTCAAAGTTACCTTTGATTGCTATTGTATGGTGACTGCTTTAAGTGGTGGTGCCATATATGTACGACTCAATGGACTAAAAAATGTTGGGCTTCATATTAAGAGACAGAAAGACAGCATTGTGGATTAGAGATATACAGTGGTAGCCAATATTATTGTTGACATTAAGAGGAAGAATGGAGGCCATGTAATGTGTCTTTGGTTACAGAATGGGTGCCAAGGGAAGGGAAGTGCAGTTGAAGATGGCAGAGAATTTAGATGTGATGAATTAGGAATCTGCACATAAGATGAAGGTATTGGAGATTGCTGGCAAAAGTCTTAGCCTGCGTGGACGTAAATAGGCTGCTGCTGATGATTGCCTCTTCAGAACAAACAAGATTTGCAAATGAGCACAATGTGTGCTTCTTCTGTACCTATACTGTTTGTTTCCTCCTCTGTTATGTGGAGTACCTCTATTACTACAGGTCCTTGTTCCAATAAGCAGTGACTCAACAAGCTGTCTCGGCATCCTGTATGTACTTTTCACTCGCATTTGCCAAGCATTCCACATTCTTGTGCATTTTGCAGTCCCTTATGATTTCCTCTTGAATCGTTTTGAAAAATTATTCTTAGAGCTGTGGCTCACACAGGTTCAATGCCTGGCATGTAGCAGTGGCATTCTGATGGCTGTGGAAGCAAAAAGCTTGTGTGCCACATTGTACTGCATTTGTTGAAAGAATCCCAGTTCCTAAAAATTAATCCAGAGCCTTCCACTCAAGCGCCCTCATCGTAGCCACAGTTGCGTTGAGATGTTGAACCTCATGCATCAAGGTATTTTCTCAGTATCTGCCTCGGAATGCTGCCTCGGTGAACGTGCTGCTGCGGGTGGCCAGCAAAGCCTTTGCGCCTCTTCGCGGCCAGAACTGCAGCGCCAGGCCTTGGAGTCGTGGAAAGCACTCATCTCCACCTTCAAGCCCGGTCAGTGCATGCCATGTTCCTAACTGCAGTTGCTAGCCTTGCCAAAACCGAATTCATCGGTACTGCATTTCATCAGTGCAATGAAAGCCAGATATTTGTAGCCTTAGAGAGGTACACTGCAAGGTAATAACATTTTGTCAGTGCAAAATGTTCATAGTATGTCGCTAAAATGTTACAGACCCACAGCTACAATGGCTTTTTTCTGGCAGCTCATCACAATCCAATTTTCACGCAATTTACAAGAGCTGGTTCCGGGTCAGGGGAGACTCCCGAATATTTTTTGTGAAAGCAGTTTTTTTTTCTTCTGCAAAACTAACATTGCTTTCGTGTTCCTGGGGACTCGGACAGAAAAATATATTGAAAGTGGTCGACGGACATCCACTGGCGTTTTTAATAGAACACACCCTACTAGTGTCTGTCTTGCATTGATGTTTGTGGCAGAAAACAGTGGAACCCCATTGATATGTTGCTCGCTATTGCATTTCTCTGCTGCTATGTTGTGTTTTCACGGTCT
Source organism: Dermacentor silvarum (assembly GCF_013339745.2). Taxonomy (NCBI): domain Eukaryota; kingdom Metazoa; phylum Arthropoda; class Arachnida; order Ixodida; family Ixodidae; genus Dermacentor; species Dermacentor silvarum. The sequence goes on from NW_023606236.1 coordinate 69,063, forward strand.
CCTATGACTCCTACATAATATTTTTCCATCTGATATGCTGCCATTCCATGATAACCCACATCTTGCATTGAGTTTGAATGCGGCGGTCAAATAAATTTAGCGGTGCAGACGTAAATTCGCACTTGCATGTTTTTGCTGCTTTCAGTAATGGCGTTGACTCCACCTTTGTCATCCTTGTGGATGGCTTTGAAGTGCGGAAAGTACGCAAGGGGGTCAAACGTTGCCTAATGCCGGTTTCCAAAGGCCATACTATGTCATGACACAGCAGTGTTGTGTGGTCAAGCATACCGAATGTATTCTGGCGAAGCATACCAACAATGGAAAGGGGCCATTCTTGGTATGTTGGTATGTCCCAAACGGGACAAGACTGGACCATCTGCGTGAGCCTGGCCTTTGGTGTGCTGCGACACCATGGACCGAGCACAAGGCGGTTGGACCTTTCCGCGTGTCGCCGTGCGCATCTTAGTCGGTGTCTGGGAAAAGGGGTATCCTGGGGGTTGAGCCGATGCCGGGTGTTTGGACCTTTAAGGCCCCCCGGCAGAGGCAGCACACCCCTTCGACCTCTACTTCACATAGACGGCATCCCTGGGCTGACCACCCAGGGGAAATGGCAGTTGCCTTTTCCTGTCCTCCTCTTAAACCTTCGTCTTTCACTCTCACTTTCAATCTATCCTGTCTTCTTTTCACTTCCTTTCACTTCCAATTTCCCAGGCAGCTAGGATTAACCTTGTGTGTAGCCAACTTTGAATATTTCATATTTGGTTATAGTAGTGACGTACGGCTGGCGTCTGCATGTCTTGTGTTATCAGGCCCTGCAGCGTCCCCTTGTTGGGCTCCATGGTGGGTGGCTGGCGTTGCTGTTGAAAAATCCATATATAGCAAGTTCATTCCCCCCACTACCTGATCGCCGTCTGAAACGAGGGCGCACCGATGAAGTCTTCCAGTTTTTCGGTCGCCAAAGAGAAACTTTTCCCCGATTCCATGTGATCCACTCAGAAAAAACAGACAGATTTGTACGAACAATCTCACCTTTCCTTGTGTCAAAGACTTTGACTGATATTTTGGACCAGGCTATATAAAGCATCTAGGATGGCGAGCGGTGAATCTCCTCTTGTAGCTCCGAGACCAGAAACAGTACGAAAAACTGCCCAATCTAGTATCATTTGGAGATGCCCAATTAACAGTAACCCTGCACCGTACTTGAATACCACCCGTGCGTTGTCTCGTGTGATGATCTGTTGCAGCTGAGTGAGGCTGAACTCCTGGAGGGTTTCATGAGCAGAATGTCATCAATGTAAACGTTAAATGAGGCGAGATGCAAGCTCCAGACCAGGCATCTGATACTTACTTTCATCTCAAGTGTTCTGCCCGAGTCTATCGAGGCCGGTACATCAAGCTTCGTGTTAGGCCATACGTGCCAAATCCTCTTCAATGTTTCAAATGCCAGCAGTTCGGCCATAGTTCCCAGAACTGCCGAGGCCGCCAAACTTGTGCAAAATGCAGTAGTCATGAACACTCCTCGAGTCATGTGAAAGCTCTCTACATTGTGTGAACTGTGATGGGGAGCATGCCGCATACTCGCGGTCGTGCCCATCCTGGAAAAAAGAAAAGAAAATAGTAACTGTTAAAGTAAAGGACAATGTAACTTTCAAGGAGGCACGCAGGCGGGTATTGCACCTGCGGAAAACCAGCTTTGTCGAAGTGGCACGTCGGGGGGCGGCTTCTGGCAGCTGTCCGGCTCACACAGAGTGAGCTGCCAGCGACGCCATCCGCCCCCTCGGCAGCTGCAGCTAGCGCTGCTCCGCCCCCCTTGCAGAAGGGGCCATCAATCTCCGGACCTCCAAGGTTTTGTCCTTCGAGACGAGGCCTTCACCGCAAACAAACCGCTCTCAAGAGCGGGTGTCCAGTGCTCCGCAAGAGCCGATGGACACATCTTGCAGCCAGACGGCGCAGCCAGCGCCAAAGGAGCGGCGAGAATCTCTCGACCACAAGACACACAGCAAAAACATTGTCTGCAACATGAACACACAGATACTACAGTGGAACGTTGTCGGGATATGGGGGGGTGCCCACGGCTCTCTGCCTCGGCACACCGAGCCCCGCGGTTGGCGCATGCCTGCGCATCAACCGCGGTCCGGTACAAGCTCGAGGAAACAATAGACGACAACCACGTGTACACTCGGAAAGCATTTATTACAACTGCAACTAACACTTCGAGCAGGCCAGCTAGCTATAGTTGACATCGCTGAGGTTCCCTCGAAGAGAATAATACACTAGGTAAAGAAGGGCTTCCGACTTACCAACTGGGGAATACGGGGGGGCCGCGGCAAGAACGCGGTTGACTAACCACGTGCGGGAATACGGGAGCGACGGCAGAGACTTCTGCCGTCGCCGCTTGCTGGAGACCCAAGAGACCCGGGCGATATCAGCGGGATCTCACGTGACCCACCCGGTGGCGCTGATAGCGCTTGCGATTCCCGCGCGCCGCCCGCGGGGAAAGTTTCCCCTCTCCCAACTCTCCCTGGCACGCATATGCGCTTGACGCGACGTTCGCTGCCCGTGCGGCGGTTATGGGACCCGAGGATTCCCACATCCCTCCACCCTTAAATATTGCCCTACGGCGGAGAAATCGCTGGAACGACGGCATTGACAAAGTATCCGGGCAGATGCGATGGTAAACTCCGGCAGGAAATGTCCGAATCCACGTTGATAGGCAGCACAGTCCTGTGTGGCGGCCGTCACAGTGGTTGACGATGACGGGGCTGAAGATGGCTTGCCCTCAAGATGCGCGCCGCAATGTCCACCCGGAACAGCGGGTCAGGACTTTCTCGAAGCGGCGCGCCGCATGCTCGATGAACCTCGCACCGACGCATCCTCGTGGGTGTATGATGGTCGGCCTCCCTCATTGTGGCTGCCATGTGTTGCTGCATCGGGCCGCGAACAGGGAGGGCCGAGACAGCAGGCAGGGACGTGGACCATGGCAGCAATAGCAAGTCGAGGCGGCTTCACTCGTTCTGCAAAGTCGCTCAAATGCACTCCACGAACACTTAGAATTAAGGCAGTAGAGGCCGCCGCAGCGTCGGCCGTCTGACACGATGCTGAACAACCCTCTACCGCATAGCTTTATGCGGTAACGAGAAAGAAAAACAATCCAGTTCGTTTGAATGAAGTTATTCGCTTCGACCGAATTTTTCCGGTCCGATACAGCGTGAAAGTGTGCGATGCTCGTATGAACAAAGCGCTCTCTGGTCCCCCGAGATTTCGGTTATTCCGCCCGCAAAATTCAAGTTCATCTGAACAAAATAAGCTTTCTATTTCGAACAAGGTTTCTCCGCTCGGCGAGTATAGTAGAACTAGTGAATCCGGTTGCACCCGCTAAATGTCACGGCATGGTCGTCTTCCAACATGCGACCGGCAGCTCCGCAGAGCCTTAGGCCTAATCGCGTCCATGACGGATACCAATGCCACAAAAGACCCATAAAGGGTTCCAATGAGCCGCCGCGAGGAGATGCAGGCCTAGCTAAGTGGTCCCCGCTCGCTGCTCAACCCACAGCTTCCGAGCAGACTCCTGGGACTGCGCCCCGCTGACGTCCTAGCCAGCGTTTCCGGCGCCCGGCTCCCAGAGCCAAAGATACAGAAAGGAGGTTATTTACATATGTACAGGGAAAATCGACCACCCGTCGGTTGCTGCACTCACTCGCTTCGGGCGTACTCTTAGGAGAAAACTTGCTGTAAATCTCAGCATCTACACGAGTTCGGCGACACTGGCGCAGCGTTAACTCGCACTCAAGAAAGCACACACAGATCTAGCTAGCAATCACGCTTTCGGTTGAGGCCTAACGCTGGGCCGGACAAAGCCTTCAGGCTTCCTCACATCCGAACCGATCGTTGTCCCATTCTCCAAGAGCTTGCCCCACGTTGGGAATGTCAAAATGTCGGGATACGTGGGGAATGCCAACGGCCCTCTGCCTCGACACACCGAGCCCCGCGGTTGGCGCATGCCTGCGCATCAACCGCTTTCCGGTACAAGCTCGAGGAAACAATAGACGACAACCACGTGTATGCTCGGAAAGCATTTATTACGACTGCAACTAACACTTCGAGCAGGCCAGCTAGCTATAGTTGACATCGCTGAGGGTTCCCTTAAAGAGAATAATACACTAGGTAAAGACGGGCTTCCGACTTACCAACGGTGGAACACGAGGGGGCCGAGGCGTTTGCCGCGGCAAGAACGCGGTTGACTAACCACGTGCGGGAATACGGGAGCGGCGGCGGAGACTTCCGCCATCGCCGCTTGCTGGGGACCAGAGAGACCCGGGCGATATCAGCAGGATCTCACGTGACCCACCCGGTGGCGCTGATAGCGCTTGCGATTCCCGCGCACCGCCCGCGGAAGGAAAGTTTCGCCTCTCCCAACTCTCCCTGGCACGCATATGCGCTTGACGCGACGTTCGCTGCCCGTGCGGCGGTTATGGGACCCGAGGATTCCCACAACGTCAGAGGATTACTTCGTAACCTCGACGACACCACAGAACTCATACATAAATTTAATCTGAAGGTGCTGTGTGTCCAAGAAACACACTTAAAGTCTACACAGTCCAACTTTCTGAAGCAATATGCCATTTTCCGTAAAGATCGTGAGAACGCTTCTGCCTCGTCCGGAGGTGTAGCCATAGTTGTAAAGAAGTCTGTTGCTTGCCAACAGTTTGTCCTGCACACGCCTCTCGAGGCTGTATCTGTGCAAGCAATTTATCAACAAGCTATAACCATTTCTCCATTTATATACACCACCATCACATCAGTAAAACGGAATTTTACAGCCTCATCGACCAGCTTCCAGAACCATACATTATCATGGTGATTTAATGCTCATCACACTCTTTGGGGACTCGCGATGCGACACGAGAGGTTGACTAATTGAAAACTTTCTTGTTAACCCCGGTGCGTGCCTCTTCAATAAGAATGAACCAACATATTACAATATCCATCATAGTTATATCATCAATAGACCTGTTGATTGGCTCTGCCTCACTTTTCCCTGATTTAGAATGGCGTGATATTAAAAGCCCATACAGAAGTGATTTCCCAGTAACCCTAAACTTAGTAACCGAACATGACTCCCTTCCGCATGTCCCATGCTGGAAACTGGCCTCAGCTGACTGGGAACGCTTTAGGGAATCCACGTACTTATCACGAGATTTTAAAATAATTTTAAATTAAAATCATTATTCCGAGGCCTTCCTAAAGCACAAACAAATCGCAGAATGCAAGGCTATCAACCACAAATGCAGGCTGAACGAACCCTATAACGTGCCTTTTAACATCGCCGAGTTGAGAGCCTCCTTGAATACATGTACTATAGAGCTCTGCACCTGGACCTGACGGGATCATGTACAATATGATTAAACACATCCACAGCGATACTCAAATAACTACTCGCACTTTTCAATCATATATGGGCTGCCGGGTACCTACCTAGTGCATGGAAAGAATCCCTTGTCGTTCCGATTTTGAAACAAGGTAAAGACCCCACATTAGTAACAAGTTACCGCCCAATAGCCGTCACAAGTTGTATTTGCAAACTTTTTGAAAACATGATGAACTGTCACCTTGTACACTTCCTTGACTCAAACAAAATTCTTGATCCATATCAATGCGGCTTCAGAGAAGGACGGTCTACAACCGACCATCTCGTGCACATCGAAGCAAACATTTGTGATGCCTTCATACATAAACAATATTTCTTATCCGTGTTTCTAGATATGGAAAAGGCATATGATACAGCCTGGCGTTATGAAATCTTGCGCGATCTGTCGGCAATTGGCATTCGCGGTAATATGTTAAACATTATTGAAAGCTACCTACACAACCGCACATTTCGGGTTAAAATAGGTAATGGACTGGTCGCGTCCATTTGTACAGGAAACTGGTGTACCCCAGGGAGGCGTGCTCAGTTGCACACTCTTTATCGTCGAAATGAACACGCTTCGTGCTTCGTTGCCACCAGCTATTTTTTATTCCATCTACGTGGACGATATACAAATAGGCTTCAAGTCCTGTAAAATTGCAGTGTGCGAGAGACAGGTACAGCAAGGGGTTGAACAAAGTGTCTAAGTGGGCAGACGAAAAGGGTTCAAAGTAAACCCCCACAAGAGCTCTTGTGTTCTTTTCACCAGGAAGAAAGGTCTCGTTGCAGAGCCCACTATTGAAATGTATGGACAACAAATACCTATGAGCAAAGAACACAAGTTTTTAGGCATCATACTTGACTCTAAGCTTACATTCATCCACCGCATAAAACATCTCAAGGCGAGATGCCTAAAAACAATGAACTTACTGAAAATTTTATCTCACACATCCTGGGGCAGCAACAGGAAGTGTTTAATGAATCTTCACAAGAGCCTCATTCGGTCACGATTGGATTATGGTGCCGTGGATATCACTCTGCTGCCCCGAGCGCACTAAAAATGCTAGATCCTGTCCACCATCTACAGTGGAATCTCGATGATACGATCACGACTAATACGAATTTCTGGATGATACAAATTTTCCTGTGGTCCCGGCCGAGCTCCGTTAGTTTGCAATGTGCTAGAGAACGGTTGTTACGAATCGATTTTCGACCCGCGTCTATTGATACAAATAAACGCCGCCCCACCGACGGCCGCGAAAGAGAACAGCGCGCAGGCACACGCTTTCTCCCTTTCTCTTTCGGTGCGGAGGCGCGGACGCGGTGCCGGACAGCGCGGAGGGCGCGACTGCGCTCGAAGAGTTAAAGCGCTTTTGTGGCTTTTATGCTTTTCCTCCTTTTCCGCGTGCTATCGGCCGGACGGAGTGGCTGTGCTTCGGGCCGCGTTCTTGTGTTTGCGCCATTTTGCCGAGTCACAGCGAGCTATGTCTACCGAGATACGATCTCGGCTGATTCGCATGGCGGTACGCCGAGGGCGGGAGCCTCCGTTGGCGAGTCTTCCGTCGACTGCGTTATCGGTGCCAATGGCACAGGGCGATTGTCTGTTTCGCTGCTGGAGTCGCACGGTGCAAGATAGCGCGGCACGTAATCCACGGTGCAAGGTAGCGCGGCACGTTCAGTTGGGTGCTCCTCCGCTTCCCGCTAATCGCCGTATTTTCTTGCTGTAGGAGGCTTGCGCTTCCGTATTCCGCAGAGTGCTTCGTCCAAAATTTCTTCTCCAACGAGCAATGATCCATCACTAACCTGGGAGCTCTCAGTAATCCGAATTCTGCGTGTCAGGTGAAGACGCCGGCGTGGTTTACGAAGCAGACAACTGCCGTCGCCATCTTGCCCCTGTCACAGCAGCAACCAATGGACACGTGTTTCAGCATGGCAGCCAATCGGAGGCCCGCTTTCATAGGGGGCCCGTGTGACTACCTATCGCAGACCCGCGCTTTTGTGCTTGTGCGTTTGTTACAAGATGGCGACGATAGACGAATTGAGAAGCGGATCCGAATGGCGAAACTTTGAGCTTTCAAACGATACCAAGATGGCGGCGCTCGGTGGCGGGAAATACGAGATATGTCTCCGTGAACTACGGTGATTTTGCGCAATTTAAAGCTGTTTACTCACCCTGCGCACTGACGAATTAATCTTTTTCGGGCACTTTTAGTGCGCTTTCAGCCAAACCATTTTGATGCAACGTAGATTAGCCGTTGCAGATACCGAAATGCGTGGTTTTCAAAAATCGATTTTCCTCGCGATTATCGGGATCTGATCCCCGTCCCCCCTTAATTTGGCTAGTTTTAATTGCGTTTCGATGATATGAATTTCGGCTAATACGAATATTTTTCGTGACCCCGTGAGATTCGTATCATCGAGACTCCACTATAGGTATCCGCCTGGCCACTGGCGCATTCAGGACAAGCCCCGTCGAAAGTTTATACGTAGAATCAAATGAGTGGTCACTCCATCTCCAGCGAACATATATCAGCTTCACCTATTTTCTTAAAGTGCACTCTGTGGGGGTCTTCCCCAACCCGGCAACAAGCGAGCCAACTCAACGTTTATTGCTGTGGGCAATAAAACACACTTGCAGAGGGAAGTCCGCCCTGTAATAAGTAATAAAATAGGCTTGCCTCGTCGCGTGTAGTAGTCACGCAAACGAGGTCACTCACGGGTTTCAGCGGGTAAATCCGTATGGGCAGGTAGGTCAAGCGAGGTCAGAGAGGGGGTCTCTCGGTCGCGCTCTTTTATATCTTTTTACCTTTCCGCGAGGGAGTGTCCTCCTCGCCCGCCGGATACTTTCCCTCTTCCCGCGCGGGCCCGCGCGTCGCGAGAGGCAAGCGAGAACCGGGAGAGGGCAAAGTGCATTTCTCCCGCGGCGCGCGTTGTGCGCGCACGAGATGTCCGCCTACCGCCGCGTGTGCTCCCCACATTCTCCCCCCCTTAAGAAGGCCCCCGTACGTTGAGGCTGGCACCTAGGGACGTCCGTTTGCCCGAGTACCCGCCGAGGTTGGTGACCGAGGAAGCGTTGTGGTGATGTGGCCCTCAGCTGGCGGACACTTGATGCCGACTCGGAGGCGGCTGGTCAGCTGCACTGCTCGTGCTAGCGAGGCGGGAGGGATCGTTGTCGGGGCTCGAAGGTGGCTCTCAGTGCTGCGCCTTAGGTGTAGGCTGCGCTGGAGGGGTGGTCGTCTGCCGGCCGCCGGCTCCATTCCGGCGTAGCGCCGTCAGTACTGCAAGGGCGTCAGTTGTTCCAGCGCATGGCCGTATCTCGTCTTGCTCTGCTCCTGGAAATTATTAGCAAACTGCACGAAGTGGCACTGTGATCAGCAGCAAAGTTGGCCGTATCCGGGAACCCCGTCGACGTCTGTTTCGAAGGGAATGTTCGCAAGAATCATCAACAATTCGAGTCGCAGCACAAGATAATCACCGCACTGTCCCTCACAGCAGCTTTGGTGCTGTGAGGGACAACATCTTTACAAAAGCATAAAAATCCTGTTTTATTGAGCTTTACTCACTCTTGTGTAACATTTACCAATCTCATAGACATGTAATAATAGGCGGGTGCCTGGCCATAGAGGCATCGGCAATGTGCTAGCAGACCAGTTGGCCGCATCAACCACATCGCAAGCTATTAATCCTGCCGCTGCTATTCCCTCCACAGATCTGAAGCCTTTTTTACGAAGGAAACTGCGAGGCCACTGGCAGCGCCTGTGGACGCTGAACAAATAATAAGCTCCACTTGATTAATCACCAATAAGGCACTTGTCAATCTTGACAACCCCTCACTACTAGAGCTTACCGCTGAGCTTAACGAAGTATGGAGGGAAGGAAACCTTCCCGAGGACTGGAAAATGGCCGAGGTTCGTCTGATACCGAAGCCAGGCAAGCCACCAGCCATTGAGAACCTACGACCGATCTCTCTCACTTCGTGTGTAGGAAAGCTCCTAGAGCACATCGTTCTCACCGGCTACAACCATTCCTGGAGGACTCGGGAAACTTCCAACTACGATGATAGGATTCCGTCCACACCTCTCAACTCAAGACATCCTACTTCAGCTGAAAGAAGAGGTGATTGTACCAGCGACATGCCACTCCCCCACGGCTATCCTCGCCTTAGATCTTAGAGGGCGTTCAATAACGTCAAGCATACGCAATCTTACAAAGGCTAAACACGCTGGGCTGTGGGCCAGGACGTATTCCTATATCAGAGATTTCCTCTCGGATAGAAAAGCCATCCTAAAGGTCGGGACCAAGCCACAGACCCCTTTCTACTGGGCGGGCGCCGCACACCACGGCGCAGTATTATCCCCTCTCCTTTTCAATATCGCCCTAATAGGCCTCCCGCCGCTCCTCGATAACATCCCGGGGATCCGGCATGGCCTATACGCCGACGACATTACCATCTGGTCGTTCACGGGGTCCATCGGGCAATGGAGAGCCGTTTGCAGGAAGCGGCAGATGTGGTGAGCGACTATGCTAAGTTGCGGCCTCAGCTGCGTCCCCCAAAAGTCAGAGCCACTCCTGGTCTCACCGCGAAAGAAGCATGCATCCGACTCGCCCACTATCACATACAACTGGAGGGACACACCATCGTTCCGTCGCAGAGCGTAAAGATATTGGGAATGGTTTTCCAGTCGGATCGCACCAACACAATATTAATTGACAAGCTTAAGAATACAACAGCCCAAGTTACTCACATGATCCGCGAATACAACCAAGACAAGAGGCATGGGGAGGCGGACACGCTTTGGCTTGTCCAAGCCTTCTCGTGTCTCGAATAACTTACGCTATTCCATACGCACTACTGAACGCAACGGAATTCACAAAAATCAACACAATGATCAGAAAGGCATATAAGCAGGCGATGGGCCTGCCGATCAGTATGTCCACAGAACGCCTACTACGACTAGCGTGCACAGCACGGCCGAGGAGCTGATCGAGGCACATTTATCCAGCCAGCGAACAAGGTTGGAGGTTACGGAAGCGGGAGATCCATCCTCTTACGCCTGGGGCTATCTCCTCCTCTCAGCCATCCGCCGCCTCAGACTGTTAGCTTACCCCATGCCATCCAGAGCGACATCACCGTACCTCCTCTACCTCGCAACATGCACCCATGCACCACGCACAGCGAAGGGAGGCCCGGGCTCGGGCCATACACAAGCGATACGGGACTTTGCCCTCTACAGCCTACACGGATGCGGGGTCTTACCCCAGACGCGCACCACAACAGCCACCGTAATCGTCAACAAAGAACATCGGAGCAGCATTTCGCTCACCCGATACAAACCCCTCCAAGCCGAGGAAGCGGCCATAGCCCTCGCGCTCTCCCAAACACAGGTTGAAGTCATAGTTACCGACTCCCAACAGGCGTGCCGCAACTTCGCTAGCGCAGAACTCATGCCACTACTCTCAAAATAAATCAAAAGCCGCCAACAGATCAGTCATAATCATCTGGGCGCCAGCTCATCACGGCATTCCTGGCAACGAGGTCGCCAACCACGTGGCTTGAGATTTGACGCACCGAACCGACGCCGAGGAATCTGAACACGAGCGCATGCACCCTCTAGTCTCATACCAAGACATCACACAACACTACAAGCTAACCCGCAGAACATATGCACCCCCACACAAGTCACTACAGTGGAATCTCGTTAAACCGTACCTGACGGGGACGCAAGAAAGTACGTGCTAAGCGGCACTACGGCTTACCCGAAAGTAATAAATATGCATTACCTGCCTGTGGAATGAAACGCGTTTCGCAAGAAAACCAAAAAGCTTCTTTATTTTGCGGAAACAGGGCGCAAAAAATCCGTCACTTTCGTTTGACGCTTCGGCGGCCTCGCAGCGACAACTGCAGTCTCGAAGCCGTCCAAGTGGAAGGCCAATGTGTCCATTAACCCTCTCTTTTCGGCGAACAGCCGCATCACATCTAGAGCTCGCGCTGCTTCTCCAACGGACGGACACGGCACATCTTCCAGCTCGGCGTTGTCGTCCTCACCATCGCTTGCGCTGCATAATTTGCTACTAAGCGAGTTTACAATGTCACTGTCGGTCAAATCTTCACAAGTTTCGACGTCATTATCGACGTCGCAAAACGCCAAAAACGGCACTCTGTCGCCGCCACCTTGTCGATCCAAAACTTCTGCAAGCAGCGCCTCGCAGTCGCTGTCGTCAGCCGCTTCTTCATCGGCATCCACTTCGCTTGGATTGATTTCTTGGGCGGACACCGCGGGCACAACGAACTGTGCACGCGCGAAACAGTTCTTTATAGTTGCGGCTGTTACTTGCTGCCACGAATAAGCCAGCAAATGTATCGCGCCCAGCATGTCGATGCTGTAAGTTTTCTCACTTTCCATTGCAAGAAGCATCCTGCGCAGCATGTTTTTTCGGTACAAATGTTTAACAGACCGAATTATTCCTTGGTCCAAGGGCTGTGAAAGTGCGGTTGTGTTTGCTGCCAGGAACTCCAGCTTCACGGCAGAAAGGTTCTCAAGTTCCACGTGAGCCGGTGCATTATCTATGACCATAATAATTTTCTTCCAAGGGCGGTAAAGCGACGGTCCACTAGGCGCACGTACTCTTCAAACAGCTTCGAAGTCATCCAGGCTTTAGTGTTGTTACGATAGAACACGCCTGACGGAAGTCGGCCACCCTTAAAGCATCTCGGCTTCGCGGCCTTGCCGATAACGAGGAGCGGCAGCTTTTCAGTCCCTGCCATGTTGGCTGCAAATGCGACCGATAGTCTCTCCTTCGCTTGTTTTCCGCCTGTGCAGGTTTCCCCTTTAAAAGCTAGCGTTCTGTTCGGCAACATCTTAAAAAAAGTGCCGATTCGTCCATGTTAAATATATCTTCTGGGGAATAGTCTCGCAATATATGTTGCAGCTTGCCGCTGGCCCAGTCCTCCCCCCGCTTTTGCTGCCGCTGCACTTCGCCGGAAACAACCTTTGTTGTTAGTGTAGAGGCTTGAACTAGCGAGCCAGCCATGATGCAAACAAAGCTGTCGTGACCCATCTGTGTGGCGAAGCACAGCGCCTTTTCGGTAAGAAGGGGTCCGGTCACAGGCAAATTTTTGCCCTTGCATTTTTAGCCAACGCACCAAAGCCTCCTCGACGTCTGGGTAACTCGAGCCCTTAAACGGCAACGCTTGAGGTTGGACGGTGCACCATTAAGTACCTTCTCTCGCGCTGCCCAAATGCCACAAACAGTACTCAGTGGCAGGCCTTCTCCCGTGCCAACACGGACTTCTTTGCTCCACGTTGAATGTCGTTGATTATATCCAGCTTTTCTTTGATGCTCATCACGCGATGCTTCACTTGCCTGTTCGACATTGTGCGGTCCTGTCACAATCACACCGCGTCCGCAGATCACTGTCGCGAAGTTCAAGCAGTCCTGTCACGATCACGCCGCGTCCTCAAGTCGTCGCGAAGTTCAGCACACGTGCGGTACGGCTGGCGAACAAAAAACTGCGCACATGTGCGCACGTCCACGGCTGCTCCGACTGCTTTTGCCGGCAACGGCGTCACGCGAGATCTCGCGAGAGCACTCGCAGACGGGATCTCGCTAGGTCGCTCCGCTGAGGCCTCCAAGATTACTACTCCGAGATTGTGGGCAGCGCGGCGCGGCGCGGCTCGGAGGCTAGGCATCGCAATGGCCACGGAGATCCGTGCGTACGCATGCAATTCGTAGCTCGCGCTTAGCGCGCTGCGTGCAGAATCGGTTGGCTGAAGGAGCGCGAGACTGCAACGGAGTATGATGGGTATTCGACGAGTGAATACTACGCATTAACCGACAGGTACCCGATGTACCGCTACGGCTAAAGCGGGTACCAAACGCATTAAATTAAAGGGTAGCCGAGTCGGGGATTCGTCTCAACTACATTTAATAAGAAACTACGGCTTAAGCGGGTACGGTTTAACGAGGTTCCACTGTACCTAGAGAGCAGGAGCGATTCCTCCGAGCTCTACAGGTTAACACATTCCCCCACCCAACCAGAAACCACCTCACAGCCCCTACACAATTCTCTCCGCAATGCCAATCACGGGAATGGGGGACGTCACCTTGGGTGGAGGATCTGGACGAGTCGCTTGGTCGGCGATCCTCGCACAAGTCTTTTGCGACATCGATGTCTTGCCGCCCTTGGAAGAGCGCGAGCGCCTTGAATGGAAAACGCTGCTTCGGAAGGCAACGCAGACCTTGCACCGTTTTCCAAATGTGAGACAGTGGCTTCCGGGGGTCTAGTTTCTGGCAAAACGTTGCCCAACGTTCCGATGCTAATCTATCCATGCGACGCTGAATCTTCTTTTGCATCCTCCTGGCCGCCCTAAGGTCATGGATTGATTTTGTACGCCGATATCGACGTTCCGCCCGGCGACGAAGTGCTCGTAGTCGCTCTAATTCTATGTCGAAGTCGTTTTGCGCGGAAGAGGTCGTCATCATGCGAGTGGCGTTTTGCATCGTACTTTTAATTGTTTGCTCTAACCCAGATGGTAGGCCCTCGGCAAGCATCTTCCATATCAGATTTGAAGGTGGCCCATTGAATCGTCCGAATGGTCTTCCGTGGACCAGATCTAGACGACAAGCCTTTGATGTTAAGATAAGTGGTAATGTGATCACTCCCATGCGTCTCAATATCCGGAAACCACTTCACACATCTGGCGAGAGAGTTGGAGACGAAAGCAAGGTCGAGGCAGCTGCCATATGTCACGCCTCGAAGAAAGGTGAGGCTACCATCGTTCAGGAGAGTAAGGTCATAGTTGTAGGCGATGCTTGCTAATCTTCGTCCTTTTGTATTCGTTCTTGTACTTCCCCATGCCGGATGGGTGCATTGAAATCTCCTATAATGACCCATGGGGCAAGACACATACTCAAGATATCCGCTAATCTAAGATTGCCGCATGGACCTTCCTTTTACAGTGGAGGAGCTCGAGGCGGCACTAGCTCTCTGCAGATGCTCTTCATCTCGGGTCCAGATGGTATATCATACCGAGCCTTGTGCTATCTTGGAGAATCCGCACGGAAAGAATTGTTGAGTCTTTACAACTCCTCATGGCAGGAGGGAAACGTTCCTGACAAATGGAAAGTAAGCCGCCTGGTGCCACTCTTGAAGCGGGGCAAATCCCAACTCGAGCTCACCTCTTACCGCCCAATAGCGCTGGCCAGCTGTGTAGGAAAGATAATGGAACGGATGATCCTTGGCCGCCTGGAATGGTACCTTGAGTACTACAAGATTTATCCGAATTCCATGGCTGGTTTTCGATGTGACCGCTCTTCCATCGACAATGTAGTTGATCTCGTTTCATATGTTCAGCACGAAAGGTCCCGTAAGCGTTTATCTGCAGCTTTATTCTTAGATGTAAAAGGCACATACGATAACGTACTACATGAGGCCATTCTCGATGCTCTTGCAACGGTTGGCCTAGGTGGTCGAGTCTTTTTGTGGATTGCAAGTTACCTATCTGCAAGATCATTCTTTATGTTAAGTGACGATGGCCGGACTACGCGACGCTATACCAGCAGAGGCGTTCCTCAAGGCGGTGCTCTCAGCCCGACGCTATTCAACCTCGCTCTTCTTGGACTTGCTGAATACTTACCAACTACCATCAAGATTTCAATATACGCAGACGACATCTGTGTCTGGACTTCGGCAGTCGCACGTCCACAGATACGTAGCGGCTTCAAAGAGCAGCAACTTTGACTGCGAGCTACTTGTGTAAACAAGGTCTCAGCATATCACCAGAAAAATGCGCACTAGTGGCATTTACTCGTAAACCAATGACGCCTTACGTCATCTCAATCAATGGGCGGACCATTTCCTATGTCAGAACCCACAGGTTTCTTGGCGTAATCATTGACCGAGATCTCTGTTGGAGCCCGCACGTGGCCTACATCAAACGGCGCCTGACAGCAATTTCCCAGTTGTTTAAATACTTGACAGGAAAGACGTGGGGGATGTCAGTAGACGCAATGCTGAAACTCTACAGAGCTCTCTTTCTCGGTTTTTTAAGATATAGTCTACCTGTACTGAACAACACTTGCAAGACAAATATTCGTGTTCTGCAGGCAGAACAAGCTCAAGCACTCAGTTTGCCTTGGTTTGCCCAGGTGCAGGTCAACAGAGGCAACTATTGCGATTGCTGGGGACCATCCGATGCAAACTCACATGACGGTGGAAGCCCTGAGAACGCACATCAGACATTTTGCACGTGCCCCCTATCGCCACCTTGCAACACTACGTTCAGACAGGCGCCAAGCATCGTTCTCTAAAAGTACGACAAACTTCCCTTAGGCTTCACCGCTGCATCTAAACCACTGATGCTCCCTTGGTGTCTTATTAGCCCCACAGTACATCTCAGTGTACCAGGAATCAAGAAAAAATCTGAGCTATCGTCACCTGTGCTGAAACAACTGTCTCTGCTTCTTCTACACGAGAGGTATGTGGACAGTGTACATATTTATACTGACGGTTCCACAAACCTCCAATGTTCATCCGGTGTAGTGGTTGTCCCAGCAAGAGCTACTACCATCAGCTTCAGGACTGACCACCCAACGACATCGACATCTGCGGAACTAGCTGCTCTTCGCGCTGCACTTTGTTTCGTCAATCGGGAACCACCTCGACAATGGTCAATATTCAGTGACTCGAAGGCAGCCCTACAATCTGTGCTATCAGCTCTGCGTCGCGGGCCATACGAACAGCTCGTATTCGATATTAGGCACCTACTCCATACATCACATGAGAAAGGACACCACGTGACATTTCAGTGGCTTCCAAGTCACTGCGGTGTCATAGGGAACGAAGACGCCGATAATGCCGCTCGGGCAGCTCTTGACGACGCACAGGAAGAGGCCATACCACTCTCACGGTCCGACGCAGCCAGCAGACTTCGAGTGCTTGCACAGGAGATCACGCTCTCTCTATGGTGCACACCCAGCGGCCAGGCCAACCGGAGCAATCGTCACTACCACCTGCCCTCTTTGATGCATCTCTGTATGCCATCTGGACTCCGCCGAAGAGAGGCCACTATGCTTTATCGCTTATGGCTAGGGGTGGCATTACTAAATCTTATTAATTTCTGATTGGAATGGCCGACAACGCTCTTTGCAATGCCTGTCTTTGCGAGGAGACGCTGGAACACATTCTATGCGACTGTCCTGAATATAATGTTCAGAGACAGTCCCTGGCGTCCGTTCTAGCGCACCTTGACAACAGACCAATGTCAGTTGAAGTGATTTTCACATGTTGTCGACAGAAGACATCGCAGCTGAAGGCGACGAAGGGACTACTTCGGTTTTTAAAAGAAACGGGCTTGGACAAGCGGCTGTGACAGTGATGTCAGGTACCACGCAAGAGTGACGGACTGTGACTGACGATGTGTGTGCTGTGCTGTGTGCTCTCTCTCTCTCCTCCCCATCTTTCATTCTCCCTCCTCCCGCTCCCATGTGTAGGGTAGCAAACCGGTTGTGCTGAACTGGTTAACCTCCCTGCCTTTCCTTCTCCACTTCCTTCTCCGCAATGCCGCTTCTGCGCAGAGCCCGGGTCCCTCAGGCACATAGTAGGGGGCTGCAGAGAGGCACCACTTAATCCTCCGAACCCTTATCACACCAACAAGCTTTGGGAGAGAGCCTTGGCCAGCTCCGACCTCGAAGATCAGCAGCGGCTGATTGCGAGGGCCCAGGACGCAGCCCGAGCTCAAGGCATTCTGGAATGAGGACACCTCTCCAAAGCTGCATTTACACATTAAAGATGTTTATTCTCTCTCTCCACTTGATTAAGCCACAGTTAGGTTTCTGGCCGTGTACAACTAAAACACGACGAACTGATGTCGTGTTCTGTCGTCTGAGAATAGGACACACATATGGTACCCACAATTTTCTATTGAAAGGTAATGATCCTCCATCCTGTGGTAGATGTGGCGAGAGGCTCACCGTCCTCCACGTCCTCTTGGAGTGTCGGGAAGCCGAAAGAGAAAGAAAGAAACATTTTCCGCTAGCACAGGGGTTCTCAAGCATGTTCGTTCCAGGGAACCTTGCTAAGCTCCATGAAGCGCCAAGGGTTCCCCCCCCCCCCCCCCCCGAATTAACCAAATGAAAATGTCCTAATTAACCGAATGTCCAATTATCCAGGGCATCAAGAAAACAATAAGTGAATGCTTACTACGTCAACACGCTTTTATTTACTGAATGAATCAGCAAGTCTTGCTTCTATTTCGCACAAGAGCAGTGCGGCAGCTGAAATTCTCATCTCATGACTGATTAGAGCTATAGCAGCGGCAAAGGCCTCGCGATATCCTTCGCGGCGCGGGTCTTCATCTGAGACACGCTTTTCACTACCGCACGCACATCCCGATTACTTTTCGCTAGTGAGCTGGTCGCCAACAAATTAGGATGGATGTCCGTCCATCGCGATGTAGCCGGTGCTTATCTTCGACCAGCTTTGCACTGCGTCAAAGTGAAACTACTGCTTGCCGCAAACGCTGCGGACGAACCGCGCTGTTATCGACCGATCTGGACGGCGCCTTGCGGTTCAGAAGCAGGCGGCCGACGCACGCACCAAGTAAAACGAAACTACCGTTTGCTGCAACAAGGCGCAGGAACCGTCGCTATCGACGCGATCATGGATGTGAAGGCACGCAGCCGACGCGCGCACCGAGTCTAACGAAACTGTTTGCCGCAACCGCTGCGGACGAAACTGTACTGGCTATCGACGCGACCATAGATGGCGACTACGCACTTGTGAAGGCACGCGCTAGCCACCAACGCGGTGTTACGCGCGGCGATTAACGCAAAAATAAAGGCTTTGAGGGGACAATTAGACGCGAAGCGTTTGGGCATTGCTGCCAGTCACGTATCGCGTACAATTGCCGCTGAGGACCCTAGCGATGCGGACTGCGCCGCTTCGTTTTTGGACGCTGGCGCCATTTTTGTTCTATTGCAGCGCGCATTTGCGGTGCTCCACGCATTTATTTTTTTTATTCCGCCGACGTATACGTCCGTGCGCACGCAATCGGCACCTAGCCTGTCTACAACGGGAGAAATGCGCATGGTGCTAATTACGGCCTCCGAGATTCAAGAGCGAAAGCTTAGCGCGCTGGCTGCCCGTTTTTAGTTGCGGATTTATTACGCAGTTCGCGCGTTGCCGTTACGCACTGTGATGTGCTCTTTGACACTTGGCATGGTAACGGGGGTTGTGTGGATCGAGCGCACCTCGTGTTCGCTGTTTTAGCCACTTGGCGAGCGCGGGACCACGGAAAATTTATCAGTGGCTCGCGGAACCCCGAGCAGGGGCCTGCGGAACCCACTTTGAGAACCCATGCGCTAGCATATCGCTACTGTGTCCCTCTCCATCCCGCTATTTTCTCGGTAAAGAGCCGCTTTTTAATACCAACGCAGTCCTCGCATTCTTGAACGATGTTGGCTACATGTTATTAGGCCAATAAGTTCGTAGCGCATCCTCTCTCCAGAGGATGTTGCTGTTTTTTTTATAGCACATGCCTCCAGGCCCTTGTGTTTCAAGGGCTCTGTTTAGGCACTTGTGCTTCTGGCCAATTCTTGCATCTTTAATATTTTGCAAGTCGTATCATTCCTTCACAATGTATTGTTCATGCCCATAGTACACAAATTAGTCATTGCCATAATCTTATTACGTATAGATTTTACGCACTTTACAGCGACTGTTTTAGGCCCCTTTACAGCCATGCCACATCTAATGTTCATGTAATTCACTATTCATGTACCCTAACAAGTCATTACCATCGTCTTGGCGCTCTTTGGCCAGATGTGGTCCTTGCGCCAATAACCACAAAATCAATCTATCAGGAAAGACTGGACAGGTGCTGTATCTCGCTTCCGCATATTTAATCCATGTCATCGTTGCTAACACCATGCGTGAGTGATAGTGCTGCCATAACCTGTTGGCTGTTGTGCTGATTTGCAGAGACACTGCGGATGAACAAGATGTTGAACTTGGTAATGACCCCGCTGCGTCAGCGTCCTTCTGCCGACCCTCTTGCCAGACTGGCCCTGGTGCGCACCCTGTGGCATCTGGCAATCACGCTGGGGCCTCAGCACCTGTCCCCTGCTTTCAGCAGGTTAGCTGGCCGACTCATGTGCTTGCTAAGCATAGTTGCATAGCTACTCTTACTTAGGCTGCATGCTTGATTAACTTTGATGTCTCAAACTCTCTGACGTGGACTGGAATGAAAAATGTTCCAAAACCAGGGCTACTCATACTGTAAACATATTTGCACTAGCTTTACTCAACAAAAGGTCAAAACAAAAGACGTTTTGCCACCTATGCGGGTGGCATCATCAGTTCACTAATGGCTAATAGAGCGAATAAATCCTACTTATTTACAAGCAGCTATAAACTTGGCAGGGGGCCACGATTAAAATTGCATGCTGACTGATCACGACGGATGAACCATGATTAGATGAATTTTCCGTGCCCAATCGCTGCTCCTGCACAAACATTGTTACATTATCAAAATCAAATATGTCGTTGGTCAAGTAGGGATTACCCAGTTCCTTTTTGCACGTGTGTCATGTGTTGTCATTGTGATGTCCTTCAAGTACTCGTTTAGACAGGTACCACCTTGCCACCTAGTCTCACCTATGTAGCTGTCATTGCAATCTGAGCTGCCACCTTGTAGACAACGGCACTTCATTTGTACGGTAATGTGCAGTAATGTGCTTCAGAAACGTTTTTTTTAGCACCTCCAAAAAGGGGCATAGAAGGGCCATCATGGAAGCAAAACGCTTCCATGATGGCGTTGGTGTCGTGCACCGTTCATTCCGTACACACATCACATTTGTACCGTTATAATGCACCTGCGTGTGGGTTTTTTGGACTTTGGATGCAGCACTGACGTCAAAAATATCAGGATCGTCAAATTTCCGAACAGGGTTTCAGAACTGCTTCAGAGCTACCATGTGCTGATGTAAAGATATCCTGTGTGGTCCAAAGGCTGCAGGGCATTAACAGCCTTCGGTCAGATCATTTACTGGCAGTTGTGCAGGAAGTTGTTTCATACGGAAAGACGGCCAGGAGTCGACCTCGGCATCGCTCTATGGCTAGTCGCTTCAAGAAATTTTTTCATAGAAAGGTGATATTTGCTGGAATATGTGACATGCAATTTGCATTGGCAATGTATATTCTGAAATTTTTGTAATGTTTTTCTGTGAAAAGCATTAATGTTTCAAGTTTTCTTTAATAAACCATTGTTTGAGACTAGGGCCGTCGGAAAGAAAATTTTTTTCTCTTCAATTTGATACTTTAGTCGAATCCCCCTACAAGGAATGCCGCTACAACGAAATTTCCGCCGCAACAAAGAATTTCCGATCCCCGTCAGCAGCCCATAGAAAGTAATACAAAAAAGTCCCTTCATAACGAAGGTGTTTTATTCGGTATTTCCGCTTCAACGAATTTTTCGAGAACGAAACTGGGCTGAATTGAAATTGAAACTGCCGAGTAGTCAAATTAGAAGGCCCTTCCAAAGCTGTGACGATCGTATGTCCGCTTCAACGAGGTTTTCGTGAACGAAATCAAATTCAAAGTACCGGTTTAAGCCACTGCAATCTATAACCACGCGTGATCATCACGCGCCTGCGTGACACTGCAGGAGATCACCGCAATCGCTGCCGTTTCTATGGCCTGTGTCCAGTCAAAATGGCTACGCCAACGAAGAACGTAATTTCTCTCTCTCGAGGAGAACGCACGTACGATCATTGAGACAGAAAGCAGAAGGAAAAATCTCGCAGTTTCGGCCGTAAGGCGAACATCGATTGCGATAGCAGATTAGTAAACTAAAGATAGTAGTTTTATTGGGCGTATAAACTTGTAAACTTCGCTAACTAATTACCGGGCACGGTGTCACACACGCACAGGTAAACATGAACAGATCTCGCTCGATGACCGAACTCCGTGTCAACACGCGGGACTGAGACGCGGCAATAGCAGCGAACGAATTGACCTCCGTGCCGTCTCTTGCTTCACCGCGAACTAAACGTCGAAAGCACAGTGCACACGACTCTACCACACTAGTTGCATTTTGCCCCCATCGCAGATCGCTTTGAAGATGAGGTCCACGCGGCACTCACTTTGTGCACGTCGCAAATTGCTTTCAAGATAGGGCCGCGCCGCAGCCGCTGTTGTCAACAAAATGCTAACGTCTCGTCGTCTGGGGAAAATGACTATCTACTAGACACACCGACTCCGGCGACTGCTTTGAAAGTAATGGATCATTTTCGCCTCATCAGAAAAGTTATCAGAACCCACGACAATTGCGATGGCTCTTTTAATGGACTCTTGAGACTCGCGTAACGCCTTTGCTTGCCTGAAGCGCAAGAAATCTAGGCTGACCAACTTCGGGAATAAAACTTCCGGTAAACGCAAGCTTGCCAAGCTTGCCGACTTTGTCATAAATATGCAGTGAAATTGTGATAATTCAAACCGCCTCATTGCGACGGTGCATGTGCCGCAAAATGAGTTTTGCAATCGGCCGGGCACGCGCGTTGGGTTAAGCGTCGGCCGCAATGTATGAAAAATGCTGTAACAGCAGCGCGAAATGCATTCTCTCATGAAGTTGACACTTTATCGACTGCCTTCGGTATGTCTCAACCTTTGCCCCCCCCTTCCGGCCATCGCGATATTTCCCGGACGATGGTTTCGGTTTCGTTCGCGTCAACGAAGTTCCGCCACAACGAAATTTTTCATGTCTCGTGAATTTCGTTGTAGCGGGACTCGACTGTATAGACTTTAGTATCAGCATGCTCTGTGACAGGAAAAGTATTTACGACACTCGCGCCAACAGTGCTGCTTTTTCCCGTGGGCCAGAAAGGGTTAAGATCTAATAATTTATGCACTATTTTGTTCTTATTTTTCATTATGATATACTGCATGTGTCCACTCAGTTAATTCATTGTGACATTTATAATGAGTTCATCGTGGAAAAAAGGGAGAGGGAAGGGGTTACGAGAACCTGTGTGCTAGTGCACTGACTGTTAGTGCGATCTGTCCAACAATAGTTTGAGCAGACCTCCTTTTTATTTGTGCCACCATTTTGGGCTTCTCATCATGCATTGGAGCAGGTATACCTGTGTGAACTGTTCGCTGATAGCATTAAAAGATTTTTTTAACTTGTAAGAAATTATAACAGTGGCGCAACACTGTTCTAGCATCTTCAGGTCTAGAAGCTTGAACCCAAAGATGGTCGATAGTGACAGTGTAGAATCAAGTAAGGTAACTCAATTCTTGGTGTGTTCCTATTAAATTCTCATTGAGATGGTGTCAGATGACATAAGCACACAGACTTCAGCATGCAAATGGAGCCCAGCAAGTCATATTGAATGTCTGCTCATCACCTGTGACCTCACTTGCCAAGCAGCAATGCATCTGCACTTTGTGTTCTCTCTTGTGTGCAGGTGTGGACCTGCTGCAAGACCCTGGTTTCATTTTCTGACTGAGGCCAACACTGTCGCTGAGACCAGTGAGTTATTTTTGAAAGCTGCACTGTTCATTCGCCCCATAGGGCAGGTCTTGTCTGCTATGCCAGTTGCTGTGCTGAGTACATGCTCCGAGTATGCTGCATACATGCCGAGTACATGCTGCCCTGTAACAACGTCTGCTGAAAGGAAGACGGTCGATTGGCCCTGTATTTAATTTGTACTCTATGTACACATGTGCTCAGTCTGGTATATTCTTTGACTACTAGTAGTGCTGCGACAGGGGCTAGTTAGTGCATTAAGAAGTGCATCTGGCCGTGATCCCGATCCATGAATGCTATGGGCACCAGGCGCGGGATGAATTTCGACCGGTGGCGCCTTCATGCGACGGCGACGCGAATGTAATGGCTTGCGACGGCCGGGCGCAGCAGGGGCTGCCGTCAGGCACGTTGGTTGAATGCGTTCAGACATTTCTTCAGTTTTGCGTTGCCGCAATACCACTTGAAACCAAAATTGAACAAAGATCTTGCAGTTTTGGGTGCACAAACAGTTATTGGAAAAAAACTGAAGCTGCTGAGGCAGTGCCTCGCTATATGAAACAACGGAAAGACTGGATATGCGTGGTGTAGGCACATGCAGTGCTCAGGAATTAAAATGCGATAGTTGAAGTGCATGATCGCTGGCACTTTTTGCAGCAACTGTAAGCGCTGGGGACACCTAGCTGAAGCATCGTGGTATACAGTGAAAGCGCGAACCTTTATGATGCATTGTAACTGCCTTTGGTCCCACGGCAATCACCTAGCAGTCACCTTGGCAGAAAAAAAAAGAAAAAAGAACGAACACTACAGCAGCGGCATGCTCCGAGTATCGCGTTTCCGTCACGGAATACTGTACATTTCCGACGCTGCTTTGCGGTCTAGTTATTACAATGATAAAGGAGCCGTGCATACGCAAGAGCTTCGTGTCCCATGTGAATTGCCAGTCTTTGCCTCCGCAGGTAAATAAGTTTTTATCATATCACATTGCACATCACAGTCTTTACCTGTCCGCTTAAGCATGCTTGCTTGTATGTGGACAGAGCAGTTCATATATATATATGTCGCTTAGATATGCCAAATACAGCGTAGATCTTCGCCCTACCAATCTTACCAAATGTACAACCAGTGAAACAAGCCAAATCAAAAACGCCAATGACATTCAATGCAATCAAACTGAAGCAACAAGAGCAAACTATAAGCAAAAAGAAAAGAATACTCCCACGCACACATATCTGATAAGAAGCAATTCTGTTGCTACAAAACATATCAAAACAACTTTTAGTGCACTTCAACCATGCCTGCCCCAAACCCCCCTTCCCTCCAAAGACAGAGAAGGTGTAACCCCGTGTGAGCGGGTGAACGCTCTCCCAGGATGGCGGTGTGGCCCCGCAGTCCCGATAGAGCAAAAAGCCTGAATGCCCAGTACACCAAGACCAGTCTACTGCAAAATAGCGAAACCCCAAAGAGCACTGAATTGATGTGGCGAATCATGCAATAAAGAACACTCATAGTGCATACAGCACCCCCATCGCTCCAAAGACGAAGAACATGACCGGAATTTTGGCACATCACTATTACAGCTAGCAAAATGACAACACATTGAAGCAAGAAACTTCAATTTAACAAATTAAAAGGAGAAAGTTAATCCACTCTTTTCACTGTATATTTGCCTCAACCCATTCATACACTTTACGCTTGGCTTTTTCAGCGGTTGCTATTCCCAGATCCACCACAAACTGATTGAAGTAAAATTGAATGCAAGATTTCCTTGTTCGTTTACCGTAGCTCGTGGAGACTCTTGGTAGAACAAACGTTTCTGTTACACGAAGGTTGCGAGTGTTTTTTTTTTTTTTTTCTTGGGTAAATTCACTTCGAAAGAAATGCTTAGTCAGTACAGTAAAACCTCTTTAATTGGGATTTCACGGGACCAAAGAAAATGTCCCAATTAACAGAATGTCGAATTATCGAGGGTATCAAGAAAGCAATAAACAGATGGTTACTATGTCACACATTCTTGTTTACTGACTGAATCAGCAAATCTTGTTTCTATTTTGTACAAAATCGGTGCGGAAGCTGCAATTCTCTTCATCTCGTGACGGATTAGCGCTCGCAGCGGCAAAGGTCTCGCGACTTCCTTCACGGCGCGGCCACGGCGTACGTTTTCATCTAAGACACGTTTTTCACTAGCGCACGCATATCCCAATTATTTTTCTACCAATGTCGCCGGGTCGCCACCCATCGCGATGCCGACGGTGCTCTTCATTCTCCGCGCTCGCCGAGCACCAAGACTTATCCGCATTAACTGATGTATGGCCAAACACGTCCGAATTAATGAGAGTTTCATTGCACTAAATAATGCATACCAGCCGGGACCAAAGGACGTGTCCGAATTAACCGATTTTCCGAATGAATGAGGGTCAAATTAACAAGGTTTTACTGTACAATATTAACACCTGTTTCTGAATCCTTAGTATTGAATGCTACCTCATAAGTTCTGCAATCTCGATGTCATTCAGTTCCATAAGCAATGTTTTGTGTTATCGTATATAATATGTGTTTAAAACTTTTAGCTTGTACTGCGCAGCTCACCCAAAGACTGTTGCACCATATCTCAGAATTGATTCATCAAGCGCTTTGTAAATGGTCCAACTCAATGCTATACTGCAGACAGATCTTAATCTGTATATGACTGCAAAAACTGTTCTTAACCTCTTTGCAAGGTATTCAAAATAAGATGTCCATGAAACGTGCTTGTCAAAAAGCAGTTCTAAATACTTCACTTTTTTAGACAGGGCTATGTTATTACATCTCCAGATGCTGCACTCATCACTGTGCATATAAAGCTTGGATGACACAGCAATTTTTCTGTGAGGACTATGGAGACAAACTATTGAGTTTTTTGTGTGCTAAGATAGCTGAAATTATACACCATGTCATAATTCTATAGACATTCTGCTGCATCGAGAACACCCCTTTATTATACAGTTAAACCTGGATATAACGAAATTGACAAATTCCCGAAAAACTTCGTTATAAAGAGTATTTCGTTATATGCAGGTTCGGCACGAAAATTCGAAAAATAAACGTTTACCGTATTTACTCGACTCTAACGTGCCCTCAATTGTAACGCGCATCCGTTTCCCGTTTTCGTCGAAGCACTTATTCTCGGAATGTCACACCAGGTACCGGATGCGTGGACGCGGTCGTTTCGCACAAGCACGAGGCATCGAAACGCAGAGCGAGCGTCACTGGCGTCGTAGCGTCGTATATGTTTACAGTAGACCTCTCTGTTACGTTCCCTGGGTGGCTGCGTTTTCCCGTCTGTTACTCGTTTTCGACCATCCCGCACAGCTCCCTTAGAACTCAATGTATTGGTAACCCCCGCACTTGTGCCGCAACTGTGGGACTCGTTCCCGCATCATACGTTTGCGAACTGCCACCCCGCGCCGCCCGAGCGGCCTTTACTTTCATGTCGCTCGCTTGGTCGCTTGACGATGGCATTGGCCGCCCAAAGTGCCGTGACGACAACTGTCGTTATTTCGGTTTCCGTCGGCAAAAGTGTGGCCCTTGAGTCCGTTTGCTATATAAGATGGTGCCCATACGCGTGTGGCCCTAAAATTGGTTTTGGCTCATAGAATCCCGTATACAAGGGTACAGCCACGCTAGCGACAAAAACGCACGCGCTGCAGCGAGCGGCAAGTTGCCTCGAGGCCCCGTGCACCCGCGTGCCGCCGTTATTGAGGGGCTTTAACCGCGCGCAGCGCGATAAGATCTCCCGCGCTCTCCGACCGGCGAGCAACCACCGCGAGCGCGTTGTTTCATGGTCGAGATGACGATCGTCGATTGAAAACCCGCGCGGACCTGGCGGCGTTGCGGTTGTGATGCTCCGTGACGTCCCCCTCGTCGCTCTTGATTGGTTCTTCATCTCTCGCGCAGCAACGCGCATTGCCGCAACCCATTTCGCGCGGCACGCCGCCAAGACCCCCGATTCCTGCCGCTTTTGCGCGCTCGCGGCATGACGCGTTGCCGTGCGTTTCTGACGTGCGTTTTTTTCCGCTAGGGTGGCCGTACCCTGTGGGAAATTATGAAGCTCATATTTCCCCGCCTCCTTACGCGCGCCACGGAAGTGAGGAGAGCAGACGCCTTTTTCCCTCTTCCCGTTCGGGAGAAAGCCAAACGGCTTTTCGTGCGGTGGCGCGATCCTCTTGGAAACCGGTTGCAAACGCAGCGGTGACGTGTACGCGGAGCCCCGCGCTCATTGGACCGAGCCCAGAACGAGGCGGGGCGGTCGCGATCGGCGCGAACCGGCGCTGACCGGCGCACAGCCGGAGAAGGGAGACGACTGCGAGCCGCGACGAAGGACGGAGCTCAGGTAACCATCTTGTTCCCTTCCTTTGTCGTGCCCTACCTCGTTCGACCACTATCGACCACGACAAACGTCGAGGTCGACTCTATAGCCTGCTTCCACGCGAATTCCCATGGAGCAATAAACCCTTTTTATACTTGTTACACTATCGTGTGTTGTCGTGTTTCTGCCTGTCTTTGTACCGCCGAACCCCGATAGTACAAGGCAAGCACACGGGAGTTGGCCGTCAAGCCTAAGCCTTACGACAAAGGCGGCTTGAGAGAACCCGGAGACTACAACTGGCGCCCAACGTGATTTCTCGTTTGCAGACGCAATCGAGCAGCCGGCTCCCGCGACACGATGACGAGCCCGCAGTACGAACTTAGCGATCTCATGGAGTTGGCCAATATTTGCAGTCGGGCCAGGGAAAACTCGGGCCTCGTTGCATCGGCCGCATCACCCACAAATGTGGGCCGTGCAAACACGTACTGCACTACCGCACCCGCTACAAACGTAGGAGTGCCCGACCCCGCGCACCTCACCAACACGCCGGCATTCTTCGGCGGGTTACCGAACCTGTTCTCTTCAATCGGGGAAATCTTGGTTCCCTCCGTGCGCGCCGTCAACACAGCGGATTACGGCGGCGGTTCCCGGAGCCCCTTTTCGAACGGCGAAGAACCTCCGTCCGCCACACGCGTCCTCAGAACGTCGGAAAATTTCGGTGTACACTACCCAGGGCCCCACTCAGACGAGGTCGTGCCCGTAGCAAATGCGCCCGCCGCCGGCGCAGCCGCCCCGGGCACTTTGAGCGCGCACTCGGTCTGGCCAAACGGCGCAACTCCGTCGGCTCTCCGGCACGCAGCGAGATCGCCACGCGTCACGGAGCCCGATAGTGACCAGTGCCCAGTAAACACGGGGGCCTCCGCAATCGGGCCGGACAGTGTTGGCGGTTCCAATAGCGGAGGAATGCCTGCAGACGCGGTAAACCCCGTGCACACGCTGGCGAGCGCTTTGCAACAGGTGTTGCAAACCGCGATTTCACCCGGGCCTCGGATCGGAGTACCGATACCGGCGTACAGTGGTTACGGCGATCAGATGAGCGCTAATTTTTTTTTACTGGCGTTGCGACAGTACGAGCAAGCGACTGGCATGCGCGAGAGTGCGGTGTTGGAGAGAGTTCTCCCGGTTGCTCTAGTCGGCCAGGCCGCCCGGTGGTACCGTTTGGTTGGCCACACGGCGAGCAGCATGGACGAGTTTCGTAGGCTATTTAGAGACGAATTCCTTCCGTACGACTACCGACTGCAGATGCGGAGGGAGTTGGAGCTGCGCACGCAAGCCCCGGACGAATCGCTGGTGGAGTATGTCCGAGCGATGCAGGAGCTTTTCGAGTACGCGGATCCGAGTGCTTCGAACACGGAGCGAGTGGAACGAGTAATTCGACAAAGTCATCCTACCTTTGCACTTTACCTGCGCGGTTCACGTTGCAGAGACCTGAACGAGCTGGCCGCAGAATCACGCCGGGTGCAAGCCGAAATCTCGGCAGCCCGCGCGTATCGACCACCGCCGCCTCCATCGGAGTCCTTGGAACCAAGCTGCGCTTGGCACGGCAGCGGGCGCACGAGCAGCGAACCCGCTGCGATGCCGGGTCGGTCCTCGGGTGCACCCGGGCCGTTCGAAATCTCGGACCGCGCCCTCGATCCCTACTCATACGGGTGGAGGACCGCGCAAGCAAGACAGTCAGGAGGCTTGTCCGGCGCGCAACATCACGTCCGATCAGACGATCGCAGACCAGTGACGCAGCTAGGCGGACCCGATAGAAACGCGATCACGTACGGCCGACCTCACCCTGACGATTGGGGATCGGCGGAGCAGCCCCGCTTCGCTCAAGCCACGGCGAGGAACACCGTGCGCTGTTTCAACTGTGCCCAGACGGGACACATCGCGCGTGAGTGCTCTAACCAGCAGGGAAACGAGGCGGGCCGCCGGTAACACTGCCGGCGGCCACGGCAACAGCCTGCGAGGCAAACACCATCGCGGCATCTTCAGTCTTTCGAGTCGGAGCGCCGAACAACGTGAATGCCCCTTTCATAGATCTCGCAATCGCGGGGACTACCTTCAAAGCACTACTCGATACCGGTGCAAGTGCATCGATGATCGGAGACGAGGTCGCCTCCCACCTCCAACGGAGAGGGGTCAAGTTACGGCAGCGAAAACTACCTCTTCAATTGGCGTGCGGAGAGGCCTGCTCGAACGGCGATGTGCGACTCGTCGTGCGCTGGAATCAGCGGCGGCAGAGGCAGCGATTCATTCATCTGACGGACCTCACGGTCCCAGTAATCCTCGGCCGAGATTTCTTGGCGAAGAGTGGCATTGTGATCGACTTCGGCAACGGTGGTTACCGCGAACACTCGTTGGCGCCGCTCGCGCATTTCGCCGCACCGGCATTCGCCGAAGTGGAAAGGAGGAATCTTTTCGAAGAGAGCAACGCGTCCCGCGCGCTGCCGAAACCGCTGGCGGCGGCCTGTCAACACGGATTTTCGCCGAGACCGGATCGGAAAAGGTGCAATCTCCTGGCGGACGTCGGTGAGCTGACAGAGCACGAGCGAGACCGCGTCTTATTGTTGTTAAACGACTTCGATGAGATGTTTACAGACCGCCCAGGATGCACGAAGTTGGTACAACACCGCATCGAGACGGGCGACGCGCAGCCTTGGAAATCCAACCCTAGACCGGTCAGTCCTGCCAAACGGGAGGCAATTGACGCGGCGCTACAGGAGCTGCTCGAGGCTGGTATCGTCCGGCGGTCCACGAGCCCCTGGGGTTTCCCAGTCGTGCTCGTCCCCAAAAAGGATGGGAGTTCCCGTCTCTGTGTGGACTACCGGCGGCTGAATACAGTCACGAAGAAGGATGCGTATCCCTTCCCAAGGGTGGACGAGATAGTTTCCAACCTCGGCGGAGCGAAGTACTTCTCTACGTTGGATGCTAGCAAAGGTTATCTCCAAGTAGAGATGCGGCCAGGCGACGAGTGCAAAACGGCATTTACTTGCCACAGGGGCCTCTACGAATTCGTGCGGATGCCCTTCGGTCTCTCCGGAAGTCCGAGCACGTTTCAACGGCTGATAGACCGCGTACTTGGGGACGCCAAATGGCATCACGCGCTCGCCTATCTCGACGATATCGTCGTGTACTCGCACACCTTTGAAGAGCACTTGGATCATCTCCGAGACGTCCTGGGAAAACTCCGGACAGCCGGCCTCACACTCAACCCGGCCAAGGCGCAAATCTGCAGAGCAGAAGTGAGCTTGCTCGGTTACCGGGTGGAACGAGGGCAGGTGTCCCCGGACCCGGAGAAACTTCGAGCAATCGTCGAGTTTCCAGAACCGCAAGATGTGAGTGGTGTACGCCGCTTTCTTGGGATGGTAGGCTACTACCGACAGTTCATTCCCAACTGCGTACGCATGCAAGCCCCATTAACAAAACTGTTGAAGAAGGGCATGGCTTGGGAATGGGGGCAGGAGCAACGGCAAAGCTTCCGCCATCTCGCTCAGGCCATCGCAGACACAGCCTCACTGAAACTACCGGACCTAAACAGGCATTTCGTGATCCAGACAGATGCCTGCGATTTCGGAATTGGTGCAGTGCTCCTTCAGGCAGAAGGGACTGAGCTACGCCCGGTGGCATTCGCAAGCCGCGCGATGACGCCGGCAGAGCGCAACTATTCAGTGACGGAGAAGGAATGTTTGGCAGTGATCTATGCACTCCGAAAATTCGAGATGTACGTAGAAGGAACAAGGTTCACAGTCGAGACCGATCACATGGCCTTGACTTGGCTGACCCGCCTCCGTGAGCCAAGCGGGAGGCTCGCGCGTTGGGCCCTGACCTTACAGCGCTTCGAGTTCGAGATCCGCTATCGCAAAGGAACCACAAACGTGGTCGCCGATGCGCTGTCACGGGCGCCGGTGACGGACACCCTACCAGCCGGTCACGAGGAGGAGGAGGGGGCAGCCGAGCCGCTCTCATCGCGGGGAAGCCGGGGAGAAGGGAAAACCCCGCCGGCACAAAACCAAGAGCACGTGCATCTCGTTAGAGTGAGACCGCCCCTCGAGATTGCATTCAGCAGAGATCAGCTCATCAGGGCTCAAAAGGACGACACTCACTGTCAAAACCTGGTCGCCAGCCTCAGGGAAGAGACGGACCCAGAGAGAGGAGTCGGAGAGCGCACGGAAACCGCCGGTACGACGGTGGGTGCGGACTCTAGGGCAGCTGAGACTGAGCTGGAGAGCTATCTGCTTGATGCAGACGGAGTTTTGCTGAAATACGTGCCAGGCAAAGAAGACTCAAATGAGAGATTCAAAGCCGTCATCCCGCGCCAGCTCAGACGAGCGGCATTGCAGCATTACCACGACATAGATGGCCACGGGAGCGCACCAAAGACATGGAAGAAACTATGTCGATTCGCAACCTGGCCTGGCATGAAGCGTGATGTATGTAAATACGTGCAAACCTGCCACGTCTGCCAAGCAAGAAAGCCGAGAGGCGGGAAGCCGCCCGGCATGCTGCAACCGATTGTGAGCACAAAGCCATGGGAACTTGTGGCGTGCGATTTGATCGGGCCGCTGCCGCGCAGTAAGAGAGGGCACAAATTTGTGCTAGTCATCACTTGCCACTTCAGTGGAATCGCTGAACTCTACCCGCTACGAGCAGCGACAACGAAGGAGGTCCTGAAAAAACTATCGGAGACCTTCTGCCGTTATGGGTTCCCAGAGCGGCTGATCACCGATAACGCGTCGTATTTCACGTCGAAAATCTTCGGAGATACATGCGCAGCGATGGGTGTCCGGCAGGTGAAGACAACGTCCTACCATCCTCAGTCGAATGTGACGGAGCGCCGGAATCGAGATGTGAAGCCACTACTTGGGGCATACGCCCAAGCGCACAACGACTGGGACGAGCACCTAGACGCGATCTCCTTCGCCCTAAGAACGAGTGAAAACCGTTCAACGGGTTTCACGCCAGCTTTCCTGATGTTCGGGAGAGACCTCCAGACGCCAACGGACACAATCTTATCCAAACGGACAGATTCAGCCGGCGCAAGAACACCAATTGCCGACTATGCACGGCGGCTGCGTGATCGCCTGGCAAACGCCATGATAGAAGCGAATCGCAACCGCGCAGGGGCAAGGGCGAGTCAAAAGGCCTCCTATGACCGAGCGCATCGGGACATGGAATTCCAAATGGGAGACCTAGTCCTGAAACGCAACCACGCGCTCAGCGACGCGAGCACAGGGTTTGCTGCTGGTTTAGCACCCAAATGGGTTGGACCCTTCGAAGTTGCTGAGAAGCTCTCGCGACTTAACTACAAGCTGAGGGATCTGAACACAGGTCGTATCAGCGGACCAATCTATGTCGGTGAGCTGAAGCGGTACTTCCGGAGGGAAGGCACTGTGGAAGCTGCGGCGCCTACGCCGCGAACCCGTGGGCAGGCAAGCGAATGTCCATCGACCCCCGTGGCGCACCCCTACAATACCCGCAGTCGGCAGAACAGACCGTAGCCAGTCCGGACCCACCCGAGGCAGCAGAACCACACCTATGGAGCAGCAGCTAAAGCTGGCCATAGAACTCAGCGAGGGCATACGGCACGGAGCCACGGCTGCACCTCAGCTGATCAAGAAGACAAGCCACCAACTAGCCTTCCAGAAGATAGCCGCGCTCGTGCACTCCCTGGGCCCACTGGACGCAAGAGACGAGTGCCGGCATGGAGAGCCAACCTTCGGAGGACCCGTTAAGGAGTGCACCTTTGTCCCTGCGCCGTGCTACTGCGGGGCTGGAGTGGCACAAGCCATCCGATCAGAGGTCGACGATGGACAACCCAACAAGTACACAATGCCCTTGTCGGCTGACCCTGGTGTGACTGACTTCGGGGGATGTCACGAGACAATGGGTTCTGGTGAGAAGGAATCTGAAGACATCGACCCGCCGACTGCATTGAGGGAACCGCGACAGCGAGTAGGTTAGTTGTGGCGAGACCGCCATAACATTGCGCCACTGGAGTCAAGGGGGCGTTCGGTCTTAAGGGGGGAGGGATGTGGGAATTATGAAGGTTCATATTTCCCCGCGTCCTTACGCGCGCCACGGAAGTGAGGAGAGCAGACGCCTTTTTCCCTCTTCCCGTTCGGGGAGCCAAACGGCTTTTCGTGCGGTGGCGCGATCCTCTTGGAAACCGGTTGCAAACGCAGCGGTGACGTGTACGCGGAGCCCCGCGCTCATTGGACCGAGCCCAGAACGAGGCGGGGCGGTCGCGATCGGCGCGACCGGCGCGACCGGAGCACGCCGGAGAAGGGAGACGACTGCGAGCCGCGACGAAGGACGGAGCTCAGGTAACCATCTTGTTCCCTTCCTTTGTCGTGCCCTACCTCGTTCGACCACTATCGACCACGACAAACGTCGAGGTCGACTCTATAGCCTGCTTCCACGCGAATTCCCATGGAGCAATAAACCCTTTTTATACTTGTTACACTATCGTGTGTTGTCGTGTTTCTGCCTGTCTTTGTACCGCCGAACCCCGATAGTACAAGGCAAGCACACGGGAGTTGGCCGTCAAGCCTAAGCCTTACGACAAAGGCGGCTTGAGAGAACCCGGAGACTACAACCCTAAAGTCCAAGGGCGATAACGCAGTCACCGCGCGCCGTATGCTGTATGTGCGAGTGAAAACGTACGTGCGAGGAGAGTCGACGACCGCGTCTAAATCTCGCGCGCGCAAGAAAAGCAGGGAGGAAGCGCGCCTTCTTCCGTTGCGCTCGAGGCACCGGCGAGGGGGGGGGAGGGATAGCGGGCCGTCGCGCCGTCGCGCAGGCCGTATCTTGAAAGCGATCTGCGTTGGGGCAGAGTCTAGCAGTGTAGGTGCGTCGGCGGCTCGTAGCTTTCTGCGTGCTGTGTGTTCTCGGCGCTCAGTTTGCGTTGAA
The DNA here is from genome assembly GCF_013339745.2 of Dermacentor silvarum. Taxonomy (NCBI): domain Eukaryota; kingdom Metazoa; phylum Arthropoda; class Arachnida; order Ixodida; family Ixodidae; genus Dermacentor; species Dermacentor silvarum. The sequence continues at coordinate 103,303 of NW_023606236.1, forward strand.
GCGATAGGCACCAGCACGAAGGTCACTTCGCTCGCTTCTCCAGCAACGCTTCCACACGCCGCCAGCGTTTGACAGCGCGTGTCCGCGCTCATCGAGTCTGATGTGCCACAGCGTGTACCGGCGCGTCGGCAACATCAGCTGGAAAAGGAGAGAGTGCCGGCTTGGCGGGCTAGGCCAGCTGCAGCAAGCGGAAGGATCAGATTAGAATGAAGGGAGGGGGAAAGGTCACGCGGTGGCAAGATCGCCGGGTCGAGGGATGCAGGGCCGCCTCGCACACGCACGCACGCACACGTGCGCTCGCTTCGCATTCCATCGCGGCGGAGAAGGTGCTTCCGGTTGCTGCTCGCGCAAAAATGACAAATTTGGCGCGAAATCTCTAGGTGGTCGGAGGGGAAATTCGTTATACGAGGGGGTCTCCCGCTGCCACTTCGTTACGTAGAGGTCTCAATACATGTGCTTCTATGGAGTAACTGCGGGGAATCGAAAAAATGCGTTATATCCAGGAATTCGTTATATGGAGGTTCGTTATAAGCAGGTTTAACTGTAGTTTGTTCCAGCCAGGATTAGTGCCGTGTCATCAGCATATTGGTACATACTGGAGGTGCAACTGTGTAAGGTAATTTATATACAAATTAAAGAATGGCAACCTTAAAACTGATCCCTGCAGACTCCATATTTATTGGAAGCAATGCACTGCTGTCAGACACCGTTTTTTGACAATATGCTGTCTATCCACAAAAGTCTTCTGTATGGTCCACCAAATCCCATAAGGGATAGTTTTTGAATTAATAAGTTATGGTCTATGGTATCAAACGCTTTTTTCAAGTCAAAGAGTAACCCTAGGACGACTTTGTTATTATCTATGGCTGTATTCACATTGTCCGCAAAATCTTCCAGTAGTGTTGTTGTACTACTCCCACATACAAAACCAGGCTAAGTCTGGGATAAGAGATGGTGTTTGTTACAAAATGATAACATGCGCTTATATAATACTTTCTCTAGCATGCATGCTAGGCACGAGAGAATGGCTATCGGTGTATAATTCAGGCACTGTTGCTTGTCTCCGTCTTTATAAACTAGTCTTACCAGTACGTGTAACGGTTCAGGAGCTTGGGCACCGAAGACGAACACTCAGATTTGTAGTTATCATTTGCCATCTTATCAGTGTATCGGCCTTCCTTTTAGGGTATACTTTCCTTCCTCGCGATTCACAACTTGGGTTGCGTCCGGCACATTACTGTTTGCGGTGTATCGACGGCGTATGCAAACGCACCGGCATGTTCAGACGCGCTGCCACCGCCGGCTCTCGTTGAATTCTGGGTTTTACGTGCCAAAAACCACGATTTGATTAAAAGGCACATCGTAGTTGGAGACTCCGGATTAATTTGATCACCAGGGGATTTTTCATGTGCCCCCAATGCACAGGACTCGGGCATTTTTGCATTTCCCCCCACCGAAATGCGGCAGCCGCGGCCGGTTTAACGTAAAATACTCAGGGCCGGTTTAACGTCAAACTATTCTGATCTGTTTTTATGCCTATTTAGGCAAGGCCTAAGCCATTTGATCTATCACAAAGGGCTAATGGCGGATTTGGAATATAAGGTCACAGTTTGGCTCGATATGCGAAGAATCGATCATTTGTGATAGCAAATTAGTAGATAGCTTTACGAAGTAAAAATAGTAGTTTTATCGGCCGTATAAACTTGTAACATTCAGAAGAGCTATGAATTGGGCTAGTTGGTGTGCATTAATTTTTTCTCGCACCAAGTACAGTAGGACGCCACAGGAACGAAATGGACACTGGATATGAAGCGGACAAGAAGTGAGACACGGGAGCGCTCCCGTGTGTCACTTCGTTCCGCTTCATATCCAGTGTCCCGTGTCTCACTTCGTGTCCGCTTCATATCCAGTGTCCATTTCGTCCCTGTGGCATCTTACTGTACTTAGCGCATGGTGTCACGCACACATAAGCAAACACGAACACATCTCGCTCGATGACCGCAGAAATTCACTGTCAAAACACTGGAGTGAAGTAGCGCGCAGCAGCAGCGAGCGAATTGACTACCATGCTGCCTCTAGCTTCAATGCGAACTAAGTGGTGAAAACACAGTGCACATGAAGCTATCAGCACTTGCACTTTGTCCCCATCGCAGATCGCTTTGAAGATAGGGCCCGCGCCATACGCAGCAGCCGCTGGAGTAGAACCCCCTCCCCTTAGTGCCTTGCGTGCGAAAAAGATGGCACGTTTCTTCGCCGTTCTCTCCCCTGCGCGCCGAGATTGAGCCACCTTTGTCAGCCCACCCTCGCACCCTTTCACTCACATATAGAGCATATGGAGACGATGTTATCAACCATCAACTTTATACAGATCGTCACAGTGACGATGACGACAAAATGTGCCTAGAGTGTTCATATAATTGTTATTGCAATAAAAACAGATTGGAATAGCTTTAGGTTACATACCAGCCTAGGGTTGATTGCGGCGCTCTGGGTCTGCGGTGACATATGGTGACCCAGAAATTATGTTATCACGCCAATTGGACCGCATAATGTGAGAACATTTTCACCTATCATCACGAGCATCAGCGCGAGATTATATAGTTTGATGTTTTCAGCTTTACAGGAAAGCATGCGCCGTGCTGTCGCCCGACCCACTCTTCCTTATTCTAGTACGCTATAGCTACAAAGCATGCCTCTACTATGCGCTTCGTGTTGGTTTATTCTGTGCTTTGTTGTGGTTTCGAAATGCGCTGCCATATTCAATTATTCCTCCAAAATTGAAATTGGGCGGCTCCAAACTGCTTCAAAATGACATTATTTGCTCCGAATTGCTACAAAATTTGTCTTCTCCAAATAGCTACAAACTCCAAAACGCAGTTTTACTTGCTCTTAAAGTTACTCCTGAATGACTTTGGACAGTCCCACCCCTGGACAAGATCTCTTCACTGGATTGATAAGCAACCCAGCCAAGATTGTCGCTGAATTTGTGTCGGAGGCTAGAAGGATCGAAAGACGCTTGACATGCGGACCAGGCCATACAACTGCCGTACGTTAACTGCTGTGGGGAGCACACGCTGCCACCTTCTCCCGCGGGCGCTCGCCCGTCGCTTGCGAACGGAGCGCACGCGGCGGATCGGGCGGACATCTCGTGCGCGCACAACGCGGCCGCGGGAGCCGGGCGGACACGGGAGAAGTGCACTTTGCCCTCTCCCGGTTCTCGCTCGCCTCTCGCGACGCGCGCGCCCGCGCGGGAAGAGGGAAAGTATCCGGCGGGCGAGGAGGACACTCCCCTCGCGTAAAGGTAAAAAGATAGAAGAGCGCGACCGAGAGACCCCCGGGTCTCTCTGACCTCGCTTGACCTAACTGCCCGGACGGATTTTACCTGCTGAAAGCCGTGAGTGACCTCTTTGGCGTGACTACCACACGCGACGAGGCAAGCCTATTTTATTAGTTGATACAGAGCGGACTTCCCTCTGCAAGTGTGTTTTATTGCTGACAGCAATAAAGTTGTTGAGTTGACTCGCTTGTTGCCTTATTCGCCCGAACCCTGCGTAGCTGCGATTACACGCTACGGGTTGGGGAAGACCCCCACACTGCAAACTGTGCCGAAGCTCAAGCATTAGGCACCGACGACTTGCATGAGACCATCAGAGCGATCATGTGTGAGGAGCAACACCGCTTCTCAATATTTTATTCCAGTTCTTACAACTTTGTGATAACAAGCTTTACTGTACTTTGGAAAGGCCTGAGCCCAAGGAAATATTGTCTTTCTTTTTTGCCAGAGCATGATCATGACAACCTTCGGCGGGAATGCCTGTACGTGTTGTTGCGGCTGCTCGAGCTTCCTGTAGAGGCGACTGGACAACCACCATGAACTGCGTACCTCTACGTGAGTGTTTATCCGTCAGACTAATTGTGCCCCTTTTGGGCTATGGCCCCACCCAAGCCTCTAAAGCTTTTGCGTCATTCACATTGACGACGTTATTTACTGCCTACTGTCCTTTGATTATACTTCTGAAGAAATGCCAGACAAAGTTGGCAGCATACATGTGCAAAATATTGCAGTTGCAATTGGGTGACCGATTTTGTGGAGCTCCCACCCTGTTGTAACTGTGCTTTTAACCTGGGACGCCGTTCAAGGTGAGCATGATGAGACTTTGTGGGTTTACGTCAACAGCAAAGTTCAATTGTTAGTCCAGCATTGTCCTGTGGGCTCCTTGTGTCTTGTGTGTGTTGTTTTGGTTGAGTTTAATCATAGAAATTGTCACGAATTTCAGCACTCCAGAACGGACTGAGACGCAAGCAAATATGCAGAAGAACATTTATCTCAAACAGAAAATATGTAATGAAGAAAAGCAAACAGCAAACTATCCCACACTATAAACACTATACACAAACAAGACACTCTAAAAACTAGCTATACACATAAAAACAAACATCCTTCACTACAATAGTCCTTCGTTCGACTAATCAACGTGAAGTCACGAACAAACGAGTGTTCTGTCGCCAGTCGTGTCGGACTCCGGCTCAGCGTGGCAAAAGACACTGCGTCGGCCTCGTCAAGAGCGATGAGGTTGCGTTCTTGCGCCGAGACCGCGTGGCACAGGACGCGGTCTGGGCCAGTTGGCCATTGTGCCGCTGACGTGGCCTTGGTGATTGCCCCGTGGCAAAGAACAGCAACCAGTTACGGCAATGTGGGGCTAGACCAGGGCTGCAGAACACAGCCACGGCGGCGCAGTCGGGCTCAGGCTCTGGAGTTGTCGCTAGCCAACTCGAGAACGTCCCCTCTCCGGTCCGTAGTCCCGAAGCTGCTGCCTCCAGTCTCCAGAGCACAGCTGGAGATGGAACTGCATCTCGACCACGTCAGCATCCCCCCCTCATCTCCGCCTGCGTCTCCTTTTTCTGATTTCTTTTTTGTTTTTTTTTCTTTTCTCGCGCTTCAAGTGCTTCTCGCCTGTGGGTCCCTTGTCTGTTTCTTCGGCCACGTCTTCGTCTTTTGTCACCTTACCACACGTCTTGCCAGCGACTCATGACAGAAATGCAGATGTACATTAGTATCAATTGTAATCACTTCACAAATTTTCGAGCTCAGAGTGATTTGGCACTCTAAACAACAATATTTCACTGCACTCACAATTCTTGGTCACCGTTTGCTTGTATATGTGTTAGTGTCTCATTCCACGATGCATGCCTTGGCATGCATTGTGGAATGAGACACTAACACATATTTGTTTCTCAACCTAAGCAAGCTTTGTTGCTTTTTTGGCACGCAGCCTCCCTGGAAAGTCCTCTGGACACTGGCTTCCTGGGACGCCACCTGAAATTTGTGAACCAACTTGTCGGGCAGCCATAGGCTTCGTTCAACAGTGCCCAGACTACGGTGAGTCTTCTAGTGGAAAGTGCAAGGCAGCTTTGGGTCAGTGTGAGCATGTCACATTGCAGTCAGTGCATGGTATGCGTGCCATGTTTGTTCTTGTACAATGCGAGCTCTCTTTTGATGCATTAGCATTCTCAGGTACTTCCGAGGGCTGTCTGTCCGTCCGTCTGTCTGTTTCTTTGTATCTAACCTTTTTCCCACCTACATAGTTCACTGGGTAGTCAGTGATGGAATGGGTAGCACATTTGACAGCTGTGCTGAGGTAGTGGGGTTCGAAACCAACCATTGGATCAACTTCGTTGTTAGTTATTCTAACTGCCGAATGAATTGCAGTAAACATTTGCTTACTAAAAATAACAAGCATGTTGTCCTGTGCGCACAGGCAAACATGAACAGATCTCACTCGACGACTGCGAACACTCGCTGCCACAATGGTAAACGCTCCCTCTGCCTCTCGCTTTAATGCGTCTCTCGAAGCTCGAAATTACGTGACCTCCAGCACTAGGCGCACGGGGAACATTGTACAGGAAGCCGCCCGCCCTTAACCTTTGCACCTGCAGTAGATTAGTACCTCCAAAAGGGTGCGCGACTATATGCGCTGAGCCGCACTGACAGCCGTGCGCTGCCACGGCTGGGCTTGTGAAGGGGACGTGCATGCACCTGCCTACACACCCCCCTGCAGGCGTGGGAAGATGGTGAACTTTAAACCACCATCCTTCTCGACTCATCCTTGCACACATACCCCTGAGATCGGGTTGTGATAGGATCTTATCGAACTTGGACTTGACACGGAAGATAACAGCGAGAGGGTCTTTCTTTTAGTACTATGTTCATACTCATGTTTATCACTGTTATTGCCACACGAGGCAGCAATAGTTGGCCACGACTGAAACACCAAATCGGGTGCTGATGCAATGCACGCTCAGAATACAGAACTATATATATATGCAATGTAGAATTGATCAATGTGAATGTGCAATACACTGCGCTGGCGTCACACTTGCCTGTTATGTAACGGTTATTGTAACAGCCTGCTTTTGTTGCAGACAGTTCGCTAACTTTAAAGCTTTAGAGGATGCCATCAAGCCTTCTAGTGCTATAAGTAACTGACTTATAGCTAAAATATAACATTCCTGAATTTAGGTAGTTATATGGCTTGATATAGGACTTGGAACTTTGTCTCTCCAGGCCAAAAAAAAAATGCTATTTGAAAGTTCAAAGAGTGTTTTAAGGGAGAATAATCAAGCGAGTGCTATGACGTGGAGACAGGGAATATGAGGTCACCTATGTGGTTTTCAAAGTGATTGGAATGTGAAAGATTGTAGTTTGAGAAATGTATGAGGGAAATAGCCCCAATCTTTATCCTCATTAGAGGCAGTGATCTTATTAAGATGACTGGTTAATCAGCAATGCATCAGTCTTTGAGAAATGTTGCCGCAGTTTGCAGTATCAGTGGAAGCTGCTCCTGGAATCCGATGGCTGCATTAATTCCTTGTTGTTGACGATGCCTGTGCACAGCACCTGACCTCGGCTGCCTGCTGATGCACTTGCTGCTGAAGCGTGCCACAGAGGCCCACACAGCCGACACGGTGCCCACCGCAGCAGCCCTCCTGAAGCTCGTTCTGGACGGCCTCTCAGAGTGGCTCCTGGTGGCACCACTTGCCTGCAAGGTTTGACAGTGCTCCTCTTATATCATAGCCTCATAACCTGGCCACAAGTAATGCACGGCCGTGGTTTGATGTTTATGGTCTAAAATTAAACATATTCAACAAACAGTTCAGACAGACAGGTCTTACGGAAGTCGACAGCACGAGCGCTGACTATCAACTGGTGGTTTATTCGAAGGAACAGAAATACAGTGGAACCTTAATTATACGTCCCCTGTTCATGCGATAACTCGCATTTTACGACGAATTGGCTTGGTCCCGGCAAAACCCCCATAGAAATAATGTATTAAAACCTCGATTATACGACGCAATTTTACGCCGACCCCGCCTCGTTCTGGTACCGAAAAAAGAGAAAAAAAAAATCTCTAAGTAGACGCAGGCTGGCACGTGAGCAGACTACTACCGGCTGATAATGGGTGTGCAATACCGTATTTAGCCGAATGTAATGCGACCGCGATTGTAACGCGAGGGTCGACTTTCCAGTTGCGCGAAATAAATAAATTTTAAAATATATATAAAAATAAAACAGCCGCGAATGTAACACGGAATGAATAGAAAAATAAATGGTACAGTATAGACCAATAACGTAACCACTTATAGTGCAGGACCGGATATAGTGCTGTCTTTTCAGACTCCCGTTAATTTTCCCATAGCACTCCATGTATACAAGCATCGCTTATAGTGCAGTTGCGGGAAACGAAATACCGGTTACAGTGCGGCTGCCTGGGAGTACGGAAGTCAGCGGAGACGGTGAACGCTCCCCTCAAACAGGCGCCCCAAGGAGTGCTCGAGGAAGAAAGAAGACGAAGTGGAGGAGAAGGGCACGTGGTGCGAAGGAACAGCCAGTGAGGCTGAAACCAGAATCTTGATGCGAGTCGTGAAAAATCATAGCACGCATAGCGAGCGAGGGCCACGAAACTGCCAACGCCGGCCAATGCTCGTTTCACGATAACTGCAGTAAACAAAACTTCAGGGAGCGGGCGGCGCCGGCACGGCACGGTGAAGGGCGCACGCAAAGACCGTAGAATGTGAGGGAGGAGGGTGGCAGGGAAGCGGATTTCGCCTTGGCAACTCCGCCGCTTTGGTGGCTACCCTCGCCCTCCCTTGTAGCTCCCTCACTTTCGACTGTCACCGTGCGCGTCCACCGCCGTGCAGGGGCCGCCCCTCCAGCCGGCCCGGCGCCAGCTCCCCGAAGTTTCGTTTTCTGCTGTTATTGGGAAGCGGAGTTTGCCGGCGTGGGCAGTTGGCCGACCTGGGGCCAAGGTCAACACGTGACTAGAAAGTAGAGGAAGCATAAAGAAGAAAGAAGGGTTCACTGCCGTTTTCTACGCGTGCTACGGTAGCGTGGCTGAGACGTTGGCACGTACACGCATGTTCCGGCGCAACGCAGAATCGGCAACCTTACCATTTGAGAGAGGGTGAAATTTCCACCGCATTTATTTTTCTTTTGTTTCGTTTGTGCGCGACATTGAGGGGTCTCCCCTAAGCTTTTACTCTATAGCGGTGCCGGAGCAATGCCGGTCGGAGGCGCCGCCGCGTGATTTGGTTCGAATTAACGAGATTCGACTGTAAATTGAATGCAAATGTTCTAACCACAAATGTTCTAGCCATCCTCGACTGTCGCATACGCGTGGCGGCTCGGTGCACATGTTTTGCATATGTGCGGGCCTTGAAAATTGTTGCTTTGTTTATAGTGCGGTACCGCTTATAGTGCGGATATTCGCAACTCCCCGACTTACTTTATAAGTGGTCTACACTGTACCTTTATTGAAGGAATCATAATTTGGAAACTAGTTCTCCTCACTCATCGTCGTCTGTAGAGGAGACGGAGCTTTCCTTGGGTGGTATTCTCGGGCTATTACTTTCATAGATAGGTTCACTTTTGCAAAATTTTGTGTAACTCAGCACTGAAAGCTTCCCTGACAAGTGTTTAAGTGTTTCTGGCGCAGTCCTAAGCTCGCTATCAGCGCCAAGAGAGCTGTCGGCCGTATACATCGAGGGGTTCGGTGCCGGGTCGAGCCGAGTCTCAACATAGTGAAACTATCTTAAAAGACCGCACAACCATTTCATTCTGGGTCAGTGCGAGGCGACTTCAAGATTCACAGAGCCTTTCCGACTGGCCTCGCATTTAGAGAGGGCCTGCCGCTGGTCCCGCCATCCGCAAATCGTCGACGTTGAGACACCAAGCTGCGGCGCACTTTCCCAGCTCCTCGAGCATCAAAATTGCTCGTCTCTAGTAGTGGCTGTCATACCGAATGCGGTGCGTCGCCATAACTTCACAAATGAACGGAGTTGAATCGCAAAAGACCGTAGGGTATTGGAGCATCGTAACCAGTCACAAGCACAGCGATAACAGTGTCGATTCCAACCGAAAACAAGTTCTGACTTCGGTCGACTTGTCTATGGATTGGATCGACACGTAAGGTTCAAGGTTACCAACATAAAGCTAAAAATCTTGGCATTTAGTGTATTTGTTTTGAAATGGTCAATTTTGCAGTTATTCGAATGTAATGCAAGGGTTGCGTTTGTCGGGATATGGGGGAGATGCCCACGACGCTCTGCCTCGGCACACCGAGCCCCGTGGTTGGCGCATGACTGCCCATCAACCGCAGTGCGGTACAAGCTCGAGGAAACAACAGACGACAACCACGTGTACACTCGGAAAGCATTTATTACGATTGCAACTAACACTTCGAGCAGGCCCTAGCTATAGTTGACATCACTGAAGTTTCTCTCGAAGAGAATAATACACTACGTAAAGAAGGCTTCCGACTTACCAAAGGGGCAATACGGGCGGCCGCGGCAACCGCGGTCCGGTACATGCTCGAGAAACAATGACAACCACAGTACACTCGAAGCATATTGCAACTAACACTTCGAGCATGCCAGCTAGCTATAGTTTGACATCACTGAGTTTCCCTCGAAGAGAATAATACCCATGTAAAGAAGGCTTCCGACTTACCACGGAGATACGGGCAGCCGCTGCGATTGCCGCGGCAATAATGCGAATGACGGACCACATGCTGGGAATACAGGAGCGGCGGCGGAGCCTTCCGCTGTCGCTGACCGAGACTCGGGCGATGTCAGAGTATCTCAGGACACACCCGGTGGCGACAATAGTGCTTGCGATTCCCGTGCGCTGCCCCCGAAAGGAAAGTTTCTCCTTCCCCCACCCTCCATCGCGCATGCGCCCAATGCGTCGTTCGCCGCACGTACGGCGGTCATGGGACCCGGGTTGTCACAAGTTCAAGCAACGAAATTTGTGAAAAAAACCTCGCGTTACAATCAAATAAATATGGTAATTTTTTTTAATTATATAATGTTCCTTCTTTTCTACTTTCCTACTCTTTGCTACTTTCCTGCATTTTCGGGCAGCCGGCTTATTCAGGCAGTACGTACCCGTTTTTTTTTTTTTTTTGACAATCCTGAGCGTCACTGCCTAGATTCCTAGTTTCTGGATTATACGTTGCCCGGATTATACAACAGTTTTGCGTGGTCCCATCAAAGTTGTATAATCGGGGTTCCACTGTATACAGTCGAACTCAGCTATAGAAAATTCAAGTACCAAAAAATCCCATTGTTGTTATAACCATTGTTATACAGTAAAAACCCAGTGATAAGATCATGGCTTATACGAATTTGTAGCATTCCCCGACCGAAATAATCAGCATCATCAGCCCATATTTATGTCCACTGCAGGACGAAGGCCTCTCCTTGCGATCTCCAATTACCCCTGTCTCGTGCTAGCGTACTCCAACTTGCGCCTGCAAATTTCCTAACTTCATCACTCCACTTAGTTTTCTGCTGTCCTCAACTGCGCTTTCGTTCTCTTGGTTTCCATTCTGTAAATCTAATGTTCCACCGATCCATCCTACGCATTACATGGCTTGCCCAGTTCCATTTTTGCTCCTAATGTGAACTAGAATATCGGCTACCCCCGTTTGTTCTCTGATCCACACCGCTCTCTTCCTGTCTCTTAATGTTAGGCCTAGCATTTTTCGTTCCATCGCTCTTTGTGCGGTCCTAACTTGTTCTTGAGCTTCTTTGTTGACCTCCAAGTTTCTGCCCCATATGTTAGCACCGGTAGAATGCAATGATTGTACACTTTTCTTTTCAACGACATTTGTAAGCTCCCAGTCAGGATTTGGCAATGCCTGCCATATGCACTCCATCCCAATTTTATTCTTCTGCAAATTTCTTTCTCCTGATTAGGGTCCCCTGTGAGTATTTGACCTAGATAAACACGTACTCCTTTACAGACTGTAGAGGCTGACTGGCGATCCTGAATTCTTGTTCCCTTGCCAGGCTATTAAACGTTATCTTTGTCTTCTGCATATTCATCTTCAACCCAATTCTTACACTTTCTCGATTAAGGTCCTCAATCATTTGTTGTAATTCGTCTCCATTGTTGCTGAATAGGACAATGTCATCTGCAAACCGAAGGTTGCTGAGATATTCGCCGTTGATCCTCATTGTAAGCCTTCCCAGTCTAAGAGCTTGAATACTTCTTCTAAGCATGCAGTGAATAGCATTGGAGAGATTGTGTCTCCTTGCCTGACCCCTTTCTTGATAGGTAACTTTCTACTTTTCTTGTGGAGAACTAAGGTAGCTGTGGAATCCTTGTAGATGTTTGCTAAGATATTCACGTATGCCTCCTGTACCCCTTGATTACGCAATGCCTCTATGACTGCTGGTATCTCTGCTGAATCAAATGCCTTTTCATACTCTATGAAAGCCATATAGAGAGGTTGATTGTACTCTGTAGATTTCTCGATTACTTGATTAATGACATGGATATGATCCATCGTAGAATATCCCTTCCTGAAGCCAGCCTGTTCTCTTGGTCGGCTGAAGTCAAGTGTTGCCCTGATTCTATTGGAAATTATCTTGGTGAATATTTTATATAATACTGAAAGCAAGATAATGGGTCTGTAATTCTTCAATTCTTTAATGTCTCCCTTCTTATGGATAAGTATAATGTTGGCGATCTTCCAGCTCTCTGGTACACTTGAAGTTGTGAGGCATTGCGTATAAAGGGCCGCAAGCTTTTCAAGCATGATATCTCCTCCATCTTTGATTAAATCTACTGTTATTCCATCTTCTCCAGCAGCTTTTCCCCTCGTCGTGTCTTTCAAGGCCCTTCTAACTTCATCGCTAGTTATAGAAGGAGCCTCTGTATCCGGTTCATCACTATTTCGAATGAAAGTAGCTTGGCTGTTTTGGGGCACTGTACAGGTCAGTAGAGAATTCTTCCCCTGCTTTTACTATGTCATCAAAATTGCTGATGATATTACCATTATTATCTTTCAGTGCATACATCTTGCCTTGTCCTATGCCAAGCTTTCTTCTTACTGATTTAATGCTGCGTCCATATTTTACGGCTTCCTCAATCTTTCCCACGTTATAATTTCGAATATCCCTTACTTTCTTCTTGTTGATAAGTTCTGACAGTTCAGCGAATTCTATCTGATCTCTTGAGTTGGACACTTTCATGTTTTGTCGTTTCTTTATGATCCTTTGTTTCTTGGGAGAGCTTGGGAGAGCAACGAGTGTATGACACGACAAACACGCAACGGAAAAAAAAGCACACTGGTGTGACCTTTGTGTTCTGCTTGCAGACTATACTGCTGGAGGCCAGCCAGCTGCCGAGAAGATGCTCACATCACACTGCTACTACTCGGGAAAACTTGGCCTGCTGCATGTAAGTACAACACTCAAGAGCATAGTTGCTATGTTATGATATCTATAGCTATGACTAGGCTAATTCATGCCCAAGTGAAGTGTGGTCATTGGCAGAGTGGCTTCAAGCACAATGGCTTTAAGCACAGCAGTCATATTCAAATTTTCAGAATTCACAAAGACATCTCTTCATTGTTTTGGATGCCGTCGTGTCATGCCATGATTCACATGTTGTCATTGTCATCCTGTCGTCCTGCTAACTGCTTTGCACATTGAGTGAGTTGAGGACACCATAAGTTTCTAAGTCGGTGTCTTTTCCGTGCTCATAGCTGTCAGGGTGTGTACAGACGTACTACAGTTATAGTGCTATTTCAGCGTAGTAGCTGTTTGTACTAATGCTTGCCATCAGTACTTACAATTCATGCTACTCAAAGAAGTGCAGATATAAAATAGGGTTATGCGAATACTGAATGGCAGATTTCGAATTGCATATTGTCTGGGGTTGACGCATATGATGGCACGATCGATGACTAAGAACAACTTGATTTATTAACGATGCCTTCAGATTACATAATCCGCATCTCGGCGGCCGCGTTTTCACGCCTCGAACGCGTCGTCACGTGATGTCTTCCTTCCCGCCTCGCTCGGCAGTCGCACGAGGTATTTCTCCCGCTTGCCGATAGGTGCCGCTAGTCCCTCAGCTACCACGGCCGGGTCTTCAATCTATTGCGTCCTCGCAATACTCTGTGACGTAGTCTTCCAGGCATCGCGGCGGTTTCTTTCGACGTGGTTGTTCGTAGTTCTTTATGGCACTCGTACGTCGTGGGTCTGTGGCAACTCCATCTCTTGAAATTATGTATCCAAGGAAGCTGATAGTCAGCAGCGAAAGTGCACTTCCTAAAGTCCACTCGTATGTTAAGGTCTGTCAGAGTCTTCAGAACATCGTTCACAGTTCGGATGTGTTGCTCAGTGTCGTTGGTAAAGTGATATATCGTCCATATACACAATGACGTGTCCGCTGTCGATGAGCGGTTGCAGGCCTTCGTTCATGATGCTCTGCATGGTTGACGGCGCTGTGCACAAGCCGAAAATCATGCGTGTCGGCTCATAGTGTCCGTCTTCGGTCACAAATGCTGCTTTCTCGATGTCGCTTTCGCGTATTGGGACATTGAGAAATGCTTTCTTCACGTCAAGTTTCGAGAAAAGTCGCGATCCTGACACTTTGCGGAGTAGTGTGTCGATTCTTGGCATTGGGGTAAGCCCGTTTCAGTTTTCGCATTCAGAAAACGGTAGTCGACGCACATTCTTTTCGGTGTCGATTCATGGTGTGGCTGGTCCACAACAATCACAGGTGAGGCGTATGCTGACCTCGACTTGCGGATGATGCCCTTTTTCAGCCAGTCCTCGGTTTCTTCCCTTTTTAACTTTCTGTTCACATCACTCGTCGTATATGGTTGCATACGAACTGGTTTCTCGTCGTTGAGGTCAATCGTGTGCTCGGCATGCGTGCATAGACCTAGTTCGTTGCCGGGATTTGTAAAAACATTTATGTTTGCATTCAGCACTGACCTCATCCTTTCTGTTTCATCCGTGGTGAAGTCTGCCGGTTGCACTTGTGAAATCGCACGTCGCACTTCCTCCGGTGAAGGAAGCTTGGGACTCCCTTGTTTGTGCCAACTGTTCGCGGTGATTGTTCCGCACACTGCTGTAGCATCTTCTTCGTTTTGATTTTTAAGCAGAGGTTGTTGTGGGATGTCGTTTTTCTCGCGTTGCATTTCTGGCGCTTCTTGTGAGCCGTTTTTCGCTATCCATTCAAGCGTATGTGTTCCGATCGTGTATCGCTCAATGTAATCAAATGTGATGCACTGTCGCCAGTCAGTCCCTATGACGGCATCGTGTGGCAAGTCGTTGACCACTTTTACATCGACGGTTGCACTTGCGTTCACGATGGCGATATGCCCTTGTGTTGCTCCGACGGGAGCTGTTGAGTCTCCGAATGGTCCCTTGAGTATGCACCCCGTGTCTGGCACAACATCGAAGTTATGCTGTTCTGCAAACGCTGACGATATTAGAGTCGCTGTTGATCCCGTGTCCCATAGCGCTAGCGTCTCTACGCCATTGATCTTCGTGGGTACGAGGATTACGTTATCCTCCGAGCGCGCCGTCGCGATGTGGTTGGTGCGCTGCTCTCGTGCTGCTCGCTCTTCCTTTCGTGGCGGCGGCTACCTTCTCCTCCTCAGTTCGTGTGTCGGGTCTCGGGCAATCCTTCGCGCTGTGGCCCCGTTGCAGGCAGCGAGCACAAATGTCCGCGGGAAGTCTTGTGGGCTTGCCTTGCCTTGCTTGTGGCTTGTTCCGCGGGGATGTCTTCGCGTGTGTGCCGTCGCTTCTCGTCGAAGCCATGCGCCTGTCCAATTGTCGTGCGTAGTTGATGAATTCCGACACGCTCCCTTTCCTCAGGTCGGGAAGCCGCGAGCACGGGCCTTGCACTTTCCAAGCGCACTCCCTGAATTAACCAGTCCACGATGTCGTCGTCACTTAGTGCGTACTTGCCGCGTTTTATGCGTTGCAGTCGGCAATACATGTAGTCGGTGATTGTTTCGTCTTCCTTCTGTCGCCGTGCATTCACGTTCTCCACCCATTCGCAAAACAGTGGTTGCTTGTCAAACTCCTTTCGTAGTGCCGCTACCCAAGTCGTCCAACTCTTGAGGCTTACGCCGTCTGTGCGATGCCAAGCTGCTGCGCGTCCACGAAGTCTGGATATTCCGGCGTTTAGCATAGCCATGTCGTTCCATGAACATCTCTCACGCATGCTCTCCACTGAAGTGATCCATTCGCCTACGCTCTCGTTGTCTGTTCCGGAGAACGTTGGGAGAGTTGCTGTGAGGTCGGGCATTGTAGTGATCTGGATTGCAGCATTTTCGTTGGCCTGGCGTGTAGCGTCGTTGCCGTTTACCGTGTTTGTTGGGTTCCCTTGCGATTCCATTTGTCGTTCCAACAGTCGCGCCATCATTTGCGTCGTCGTCGCGACATCGTGAGCTCCGTTGTGCCGTTCGCGTTTACACTTCGTGCTGTCGTGGGCGTTTCAGGGAAACATCTGCTTCGTTGCGCGTCTCCGCGTGGCTCGTCACTCCCGTACTCATCGTTGAGTGTTGAGTGCTTCACTTCGCCGTCTCGATCCGCCATGGTGGTTGTTCGGTCGTTGCACGCTGTGCTTCGTTTCGGTAATGGGACGTCCTTCGCTGACACCGTGGAGGCCAGGGACGTTCCGATTCGCTTTGTCCGCGTTGATTTCGCTCGCGTTGAATCTTGCATGTTTTCCAGTTGCTTGTCCGCGTTGGTATACTTAACGAATCCTCGTCGCCATGTCAGGGGTTGACGCATATGATGGCACGATCGATGACTAAAAACAACTTGATTTATTAACGATGCATTCAGATTACATGATCCGCATCTCGGCGGCCGCGTCTTCACGCCTCGAACGCTCGTCGTCACGTGATGTCTTCCTTCCCGCCTTGCTCGGCAGTTGCACGAGGTATTTCTCCCGCTTGCCGATAGGTGCCGCTAGTCCCTCAGCTAACAATATTCAATCGAATCAAGAAAAAAAAAAAGACAAATATCAAATCAAATATGACAAATTTTCACAATATTCAATGCTGACAAATTTAGGGCAAGATAATACGGTGCTGCACATGTTCAGGAGTCTCCTAGCATTGCATAACAAGGATGCACCAAGCTATCCGTAACTTAGGTATATAGAAATCAAGATACACAGTACGGCCTACTCTTATTAAAGGGAATGCCAAATTAGTATGCCGGCATTTATTACAGCTCACTTCTATAAGGCTGTTGCACATGCTGCGACTGGAGCGAAAAAAATTGGTGCGATCGCACGCGTTGCAATACGAATTCGGAGGGCTCAATTCACATGACCGAGTTTTCAACAATGCTACTGATGTGACACCCAGGGTTGCTTGCTGCCAAATTTTATGGCATAACTCGATTTTTCAAATGTAATGGAAACACCTGTGTGTTACAATATTATTGACCAGTCTTTAATAGATGGCTTGCACTGACATCATTGTAGCCGCTATGTTGGTGCACCAACACGATGATAAGCTGGGTCCGCAACATCACGTAAAAGCTTTCAATAAGATGGATTGGACTGAAGTGCTTGTAGTCGCTATGTTGGTGCCCTAAAACGGTGATAAGGTGGATGCCTGATGTCACGTGAAAGCTATCAATAGGAGATATAATACGCGTGTTTGTGTTTTAGAAATGCTTCAAAGTTTAATTTGTTTTGGAGTTTTATGAAGTTTAATATGAGGAGACATGGCGGACGTAAATAGCTGTTCGTGAGCTGGTCGTCCTGCGCTGTGTGCTGTCGTGTGTCTTTTATGCCCATGTCGTTCTTCCTGCGATACAACAAATTACAAGAGGACCTATCAACAAGCCCATATAGCTGTTGTCATCGCATATGCAGTATTCGGAATTCGGCTGCAGCGAAGTCGTCATGTCAACGCAGAGACCCTTGCGCTACCCGTGCTTAACGTCAGCTTCTGAAGAAAGGATGTGTGTATATTGCTCGTAATTGCGCCTGAGCAGTTAGTGCTCCTAGTAATATTCTTGCACCAAACTTACCAGCAAGCACCAACCCAAAAACTCACGTCTGCCCCTGAAGGAAGCCGCAAATGATCTGTGTGTAATTACTGAACGTGCAATGGAATTTGTGTTGTGAACTTTAATCTTAGCGCCAGCATAGTTCGTCCGTCGCGGCGTGTGCTGTAATTATTCATACAAGTGCTCTCTGAATATTTCGAAAGGCGTAAAAGCCGACATCACATTTTTTTTAGGAGCTGCAGTCACTTGTGTACGTACATAGTATCATATCATTCTAACAAGACATGGGTGTCATCAAATTTCTCGTCCTGTTTCTCGCGCTGTTAGTGTGCTGTGAATCTGCACCAAGAAGCTTAAGTTAATATGCTGCAGTACGTAGCACAGCCGCGTATCCCCACGGCTAACATTAAATATCTTGTTAGGAGTATGTTATCTTGTTAGGAGTATGTTTGTTTATTTAATAGCAAAATCGCACGCTAAAATTTTGTATTCTTAGTGGCAAGTGTAAAGTAAGAAGCTATCAAACTATCCGCTAATAGCAAATGTGTGCTTCTACCTGCTACAGCACATCTTAAAAGTGAGGCTGAAAGCCCCAGATAACCAAAACATACGCAACTGGAGCAGGCACTATGGTTCCTTTCCTGGAAATGAAAGCCAGCATCCCAGTCTGTTAAGCTTGTCATGTACTTAACCTATACTAGACCAATGTTGGAGCATGCTAACTGGAGCCATTTCAAACTGGATTATTTGACCAAAATAAAAAAGTGCAAGGAAAGCGTCAAGGTACAATCTAATCTGGAATTCCCGAACCGATTGTATTAGCAAAACTTTATGCCTCCCTGAATTGCCTGCGTTAACCCAATGCTAAAAACGGGGAAAGCTGATTCCCTTGATGTTGAAAAGCTGCTCGAATGTCAATAACAGACTTCATATGTTCTGAGGGAAAGTGAGGGGCACTGACAATATCTCTAAGCTTGTGTATGAGCTTTCACCTTGAACAAGAATCGAATAAAAATATTTACCTTTGCAAGCCTCAGAATCCAAACATTCTCAAATTTTTGAGGAGAGCACATTAAATTTTTAAGATATAGACAATAAAAAGTGTGCCTATGTACAAGTACACACTGAACACACTTGAGTGGTTGAGTGGCCAGCTGCGAATGCAAAAGCGTCCATAGCTGCTACCTCGAGGTAACTGCTAGGTTCCACGTGTGTTTCTCCTATAGCCCATGTACCTGGCAAGGGGAATGGGTTTGCGTGGTCATTGCAGCATTGGCCTGTGCTTTTTCTATCTTTTTTTTTTTTGCAATAGGTGGTGGCCAACTGATTCCGTCTGTTTATGTATTTAACATTTGTGTGCATCTTATGGGCATGTGCTTGTATCATGTTCTGATTGTTGTACTTGCAGTGATGCAAGCATCTTTTTTGTTTTTAATATATTGCACCACAGTCATTTACTCAATTTGTGTTGAAATGTACAAAATGTGGCCACCCAGTAATGGCCAAGATAGCCAGCAGCATTGGCAAAAATTAGGATGCAGATCCAATGCACTTGCTTGAATCGACATGAGGTGTAGCTTTCACGCAACGGTCAGGTAAACTCTAGAAAACTAACTGCAATGTGTACAGTTGTCCTTATTTCATCCTATGCAACACATATGCAATGTTTGCTCATGCACTACACAGGTCACATAATGTAATGTATACATAGCTCGGTGAACCCACTCAAACGTCGGCTCACTAAGACTTCGAACTAACTGTGAGCCTGGCTGAGTAGAACTTTGGTGAACACGATTAAGGGCAAGCTTGGTTGAGTAAACTTTTGGTGAATATTGTCACGTGGTAGTCGGAGCAAGCTCAGCTGAGTAGAATTTTGGTGAATATGAATCGGAGCAAGCTCGGCCGAGTATAATTTTGGTGAATATCAGTCAGAGCAAGCTCGGCTAAGTAGAATTTTCGTGAATATGAGTCAGGGCAAGCTCGGCTAAGTAGATTTGGTGAATATGACTCAGTGCAAGCTCGCCTGAATAGAATTTTCATGAATATGAGTCAGAGCAAGTCCCGCTGAATATCATTTTGGTGAATATTGACACGTATACATGTTTATCTTTCACCGGTGGCAGCTTTCCATCGGCTAACAAATGTTAAACGTTAGGCGCAGGACGCGCCTGTATCGGAAGTTTCTAGAACGTTATCGATGCTTCTTCCCGTTGCCTGTTTTCACCGACGCTTACGTTCTCTGATTGTATGACCGACGCAAATTGTCTAGAACTTTCTGGAAGACACGCAGGCACCAGGGAATAATCTGGAACATTCGAGGACTCGTGTATAAAAGCCGACGCGCTTTGCCGCTGAGCAGATTTTCGACGATCACCGACTGTGTTCGCCGCTATCGTTGCACTTTGAGTGTAGCTTGCTTTTGTGGGCACAGGTTCGCCCAATAAACAACCAGTTTCATCATACATAGTTTTAATACTGTTTTCTTCACTGTCACTACTACGTGGCAATATCAGTCAGAGCAAGCTCGGCCAAGTAGAATTTTCGTGAATATGAGTCAAGGCAAGCTCTGCTAAGTAGATTTGGTGAATATGACTCAGTGCAAGCTCGCCTGAGTAGAATTTTCATGAATATGAGTCAGAGCAAGTTCAGCTGAATATAATTTTGGTGAATATGAGTCGGAACAAGCTCGGATAAACAGAATTTTGGTGAATATGACTCGGAGCAAGCTCGGCTGAGTAATGATGAGATATGGTTATACGAGTTTATGCAGTAATACATGTAATTACGTGGATGGTGGCATGGAGCAGAGGTAGAATACCCGGCTTCAAATCTGAAAGTCGTAAGTTCGAATCCTACTCCACTCCACTACATTTTCAGGCATGGAGTGGTGCCTGACACCGGCAAGAAAAAAATATATATAGTGGGGCTATACTAGTTCAGCTGCAACCAAAGGAAGGCCCCTAAGCTTCATCAAGTCACTCCCTCACCAGAACAGGAATTGGCCTCCCTGGTGCTGTATTCGGCCACTACCTACCTCATGACTCCGACAATTAACCCATGGCCCTCAGTCCCCAGTGGCTGCGGAGCACCTGACCAAGGCGGCGGTCAGACCTGCGACGTGGCAGAGGGTGCTAAGAATATCTGGGTCCGGACAGGCCGCCAATGGAAACTGACCTGGCAACGTTCAACACGCGCACCCTCTCGAGTGAGGCTAGCTTAGCAGGGCTATTTGAGGAATTATCAGGCAGTGGCTCAGATATTATTGGCCTTAGTGAGGTTAGAAGAACTGGTGAGGCTTACACGTGCTGACTAACGGCCACGTCCTCTGCTACAGAGGTCTTCCAGATAAGAGAGAATCCGGAGTACGATTTCTAGTCCACAACAACATAGCGGGCAACATTGATGAATTCTACAGCATTAATGAGAGAGTAGCAGTCGTTGTAATAAAGCTGAATAGGAGGTACAAAATGAAGGTAGTACAAGCCTACGCCCCAACCTCTAGTCACGATGATGAAGAAATAGAACAGTTTTATGAAGATGTTGAATGTTCTTTGTTACGCCAAAAAAATTTTAAAAAGCGCCAAGGGCAGTTTTCTATACGCACATCGGTATGGTTGCAAATCGTCTGCTCTTTTTATACGTGCCTGGCTACGATCGCAGATCGTCTGGCCCTTCAAGTGCTCCAGTTTCTTGCTCTTATTGCCGCATAAAAATCGTGTGATCCTAATATTAATCTTGAAAAAAATATTTATAGCATTACAGTCTACAGGTCTTTTATTCCTTGAGTGCAAACCGCGCTGGTGCAAACCTTTTTGCAGCATCCGACAACCTAGCGCAAGCAGCCAGTAGCAGACGACGCTGGGTGCCATCGGAGCGCAATTTTTTTTTTCTTCCGTAGCCGCGGCCGTGTGCGCCACTGTGACCGCGAGGGAAGTAGTTCCTTCCGTCGCCGCAAGGGGCGCTGCGCCAACATTCACCACCAGCGCGTCTCCTCCTCTCCCAGCGTGACATTATCACAAGTGCTCGCGCTGGCGCCAGCCCAGAGTTTCGCCTCCTGTTATTCTTTCTCCGGTTGAGGCCGAACTTTAGCAAAAAGCCGCCGATCCTGAGTTTAGGGCAAATGAAGCGTAACGCCTGCGACATTGTTGTCTTGCCACCTTGTTGCTCTGCTGGGCCGCCCAGTGTGGACGACTTACTGCTGTGATTGCATGATGAAAAGTGGACTCACTACATGTTAACCGATACGTACGCAATAAGCTGGTACGGTTTATGCGGATACGAAACACATTATGCTCAATGAATGATGAGTCGGGATTTCATTTTACTACTCTTAAAACGAAACTACTGTTTAAGCGGGTGTGGTATAACCAGGTTTTATTGTATTTGTATGTGCAGTGCTGATTTTTATTATCTTTGCAATGTTGTATTGCTGTCTGTTAAAGGTGATGGTCAGTCAATGCTTTCAAGCCCATTTTTAAGGATTTTTGGCCACTGTTAGAGCGTCATTGTCTTTCAATCTTGATGCAGAAAATCAAATTGAATTGAATATTGGAATGCATCTCATGGGGTTTTCTGTGCTTTCCTCGCTGCAGGGCACGCCTGTCCTCTCCCTGCTGAGACTTCTGCTGCAGCCGTCACTTTTGGCTGTTTATGGAAGCACTGATGAGTACGCACTGCTTGTTTTGCATGTGGTCATTGTCTTCTGATAAGCCTTACTGGCTGGTACATGAATTATTGGTTAGGAATGCACTTTACACATCCTGTGCAGTTCAGTGCTGCCATTTGCTTGCTATTGGAGTTGGTGGAGGCCTCTGCTGTCCTCTATCTTGCTGGCCTTGCTTACGTGCATATTTGGGATAGAAGTGATAACTGTAGGCGAGTTTTTATGGTGTTTCAGTGCAGCAACCAAAAGTTGTATTTACCATCCATCACTTTAGGCAGTGTTTTGACCTTTACATGCAATGTCTAATCCGGTGTGCTCAATCCTGCTGTCAAAGCACTTGGCTGGCATAGGGTCTCTTTGTCACTTTGGCCTCTACTGGTCTAGCCAGTCACTGCATGTCAAAACTGTTCACTTATGGTTCTAACTGTGCAGCATTTGTTTGGAACTCTCGACTGTCAACTGCAGGGTGACGCAGCTGTTTCAGCGTCTGCTGACCTTGGGTCTGCAGAACCCATCGCGGCTTCACCTGGCACAATCTGTGCTGAGCTGTCTGGAACGCTGTCCACCGGCCGCACCTCTTGCCTGTGCCCTCTGGATGGCACTGGCCTCGTCTCTGCTCAACTTCTTGCAGTCGGGCCAGGAGGTGAACCAGGGCAGCGACCTGGAGCCCGACTTCTCGGCTTTGGTGGCTGCCCTCACTTTTCCCGTCCATCATGCCCTGCCCGATGTGGGGGCCAAGGTGGGTGCACCGAGTTTTGCTTGTGCAGCCTTTGGTCAACCTTTGATTACTTGCTTCCGAAACGCTAGGATTGACGAACATCACCCACAGCACTCATTTCACTTCCTAAACATCATGGTAAATTACTGAAACTCAAAAGAACTATTGTGGCAGCGAACACAGCACACTGTGTATTTTGCAATCAATGTAAATACTGTATTTTCTGGTGTGTAAGTCACAGTCTCTCTCGGAATTTTTCGTCGGGTGTGTTTTATAGAATGGTGCAATTTACATACGTTATTATTTTTTTTTTTTTTTTCGGGAAAACTGCTGTCAAAATCGGATTGGATACTATGGCCACGCGAAGCGCGCTGGGTGGACCTCCTCTGGCAGTTGATACGGGTGTGTGCGCACTATGGAGGTACCGGGTTTGTCTCATGATAGAGTTGCCGAGCGCTGTGCTAGAAGGACGAGCAGCAACGCAAGCGGCGGCAGGCCGACCGTGAGTCGACCGACCCCAAGTCGTCACGTCTGCAGATTGCTTTCAGATACAGCGCGCTGCTACTCAAACTACGCAGTTGCTACCAGTATGCAAGCTGTGGGGTCTCATACGTGCTCTTGGGACAATGGAACGACAACACAGTATTGCAAACAGTCAAAAGGACATTTATTGCACCTTTCATACACTAAAACACGCTAGCCGAATTACTACGCATAGAACATTCATGGGCGCGCAACAAATCAAGGAAGTCCGACTCACCACGACCCGACAGTGAGCGAATATGTTCGCCCCATGCTATGACACCATCGCCTAGTCGCTCACGTGTACGGTCACGCGAACGGTGGCGCGTTCGAACGATCCGTGTTCGTCCATACCGGTGCCCTGCTCCTAGCAGTAGCCACGCGAGACAGTCTCGCGAAGCGTGTATCGGCGTACGCGTGGGACGTCCGCATCGCTCACTGATCCCAACCTGAAGAGGAAGCGCCTTCGACCTTTTTCCCCCAAGTCACCCTGCCGTTCGGTGTGCGTTAGCATCGCGACACTCACGCCATCTCTCGCAATGCGCCGCAACCACTACGACCACCGCCGGCGCTTAGCCACGCGGAGAAGCCGGACTACAGGAGACGAGCTATGCGGGGAAAACAACATCGGGAACATGTGAGAGTCATGCATCCCC
Source organism: Dermacentor silvarum (assembly GCF_013339745.2). Lineage (NCBI taxonomy): Eukaryota > Metazoa > Arthropoda > Arachnida > Ixodida > Ixodidae > Dermacentor > Dermacentor silvarum. The sequence goes on from NW_023606236.1 coordinate 127,202, forward strand.
ACAAGGCCAACCCCCCTCCCTGCTGCGCTGGCTTCCTGCTGTCCTCCCTTGTGCGCGATTCGGCTCACTGTCGAATGCTTTCACTCGAACATACAGCATACGGCGCGCGGGGACGCTGTTATCGCCCTTGGGCTTTGTACGGAACATCGCAGTGACCACGACAGCAGAAATGCGCTTGGAGTGTCGCAAAAACCATAGTTGCTCGCATAATGAATGCACTTTTTTCCCGAGAAATATGTGCAAAGGTGGGTGGTGCGTTTATAATGCGGGGTAAAATTTTGATGGATTTTTTCTGTGGCCGCCTCTAAAAAAGTCAGTTTCGCTGGAAGGTGAACAATAGATTGCAATAGCAAATGCGTAGACAGCTATACGAAGTGAAGATAGTAGTTTTAGCGGCCGCATAAACTTGCAAAGTAATTTAATCAACATGATTTCAGCGAGCGAACAGGCAAACATGAACAAATCACACTCAATGAGCGGGTACACTCGCTGTCAAGACACTGGCATGAGGAAGCGTGGCAGCAATAGCGACGGAGTGTGACCTTCGTGCCGGGTATCGCTTTAACGTGAACTGAGCGGCAATAACGGAGCACGCACAAAGGTATAAGCCACCGTCGCACCTAGACTCGGCCCCCGACGCAGATCACTTTCAAGATAGGGCGCGCACAGCCACACAATGCACAGTTGCTGCGCCGCCTCCCTCCCTCCCCTCCCTCCGGCGCCATGCGGGCGACGAAATACGGTGCATTTCCTCCCCGCTTTCTTCCTCGAACGCGGGTAGAGTGTTCATATGATTGCTATTGCAATAAAAGTAGGAGATACACGGTACGATGCAGCGTCCGATACAGTCATGCCCGCCGGACGCCATATCGGACACCGAATCGTACTGTGTCTCTCTACTTCACGGCAGCAAGTTCAGGGCATGTTTATTGTGCGAAAGAAAAAAAAATCCAAAATAAGTTAGGGGTGTGTTCATTGTGCGAGTGCGTTCATTACGCCTTACGCAGTGCTGATGTTGGAGGTGTAGGAGAGATAACGGTGTAGTAAGCTCTAGTAAGGGCATAGTAATTCCTTGTGAAGGGTTTCAGCGCCCGAAATTTCACGCATTTTTATAGAATTATTTCTATAGGGTACCTGGCGGTGCCGCAAAGGCATCCAAATTAGAACCCCGCTGATACGTTTTTCACGGGACCGTAGAAAAAAAAAAACTAAGAGCCGGGAAATGCAAGTGCCGAGAAACAGGAAAAATTGAGAAATGAGAGTAGTGGTGAACTGCATTCATTGTATTTTAATTCTTACGTTTGAAAAAAAGTCAGTTTCGCCCAAAAGCCGAAGCATCGATTGCGATAACAAATTAGTAGACAGCTAGCTATACAAAGTAATGATAGGTTAATCGTCTGTATAAACTAGTGAACATTCGCTTATATACTATATTAACAAGCATGGTGTCAGTGCCCACAGGCAAACATGGACACATCACACTCGATGAGCGCGGACACGCGCTGTCAAAAGCTGGCTTGAGGAAGCGCCGCTGCAGGAGCGGCCGAAGTGACCTTCGTGCCGTTGTCTATCGCTTCAACGCAAACTGAGCGCCGAGAACACATAGCACGCACAAAGCTACGAGCCACCGACGCCGACTGCCAAGATTTTGCCCCCAACGCAGATCGCTTTCAAGATACGGCCCGCGCGCCGCCGCGCAGTACGCAGTTAATGCTAGAGCACAACGCCGTTCGCTATCCCGCCCCCCCTCGCTCCCTTGCCGGTGCCTCGAGCGCAACGGAAGCCGCGCTTCCTCCCTGCTTTCGTGCGCGCGAGATTTAGACGCGGTCGTCAGCTCCCCTCGCACGCTTTCACTCGTGCATGCGGCGCGCGGCGATGGCGTTATCACCCTTATACTTCATACGGAACATCTATGAGCCAAAACCAATTTTAGGGCCAGAACGCGTCATAGACACCATCTTTAGATAGCAAACACGGGATCTCAAGGGCCATATTTTTGCTGGCGGAAACCGAAAATACGTCATAGTTTTGACTCGCGGCACTTTGGGCGGCCAATGCCATCGTCAAGCCACCAAGCCAAGAGACATGGAAAGTCAACATGGCTGCTCGGACCTGCGCTGGATGGTAGTTCATGATGCGTGAACGGTCCCACAGTTGTGACGCAACAGCGGGGTTACCAATGCATTGGGTCCTGTGGGAGCTATGCCGGTACCGGCTGAAAACGACATAACAGCCAGAAACGCAGCACCCGGGAACGTAACAGCGAGGTTCTATTATATCAGATATGTCCAGAAATCGGCCGTCCAGAAATCAGTTGTTGCATGCATCTCTGGGATCGGTCACCTGGCCTCTTGATCAAGAAAACGATCAACCACGTGTGATGCTACTAAAGAAGGCAAGGTCGATGTAATTATGCATGAAATACAATATGAATAAGATACGAAATGAGTGAATTTTAAAGTGAAAAAGAGCAAATACAGTTAAACCTGCTTATAACGAACCTCCATATAACGAATTCCTGGATATAACGAAGTTTTTCGATCCCCGCCGTTACCTCCATAGAAGCACATGTATTTGAGACCTCTACGTAACGAAGTGGCAGCGGGAGACCCCCTCGATATAACGAATTTTCCCCTCCGACTACCTAGAGATTTCGCCCCAAATTTTGTCATTTTTGCGCGAGCAGCAAAGGAAGCACCTTCTGCACCGCGATGGAATGCGAAGCGAGCGCACATGTGCGTGCGTGCGTGTGCGAGGCGGCCCTGCATCCCTCGACCCAGCGATCTTGCTGCCGCGGCGTGACCTTTCCTCCTCCTTCATTCAAATCTGATCTCGCGTTGCTGCAGCTGGCCTAGCCCGCCAAGCCGGCACTCTCTCCTTTTCCAGCTGATGTTGCCGACGCGCCGGTACACGCTGGGCACATCAGACTCGATGAGCGCGGACACGCCCTGTCAAGGCTGGCGGCGTGGAAGCGCCGCTGGAGAAGCGACCGAAGTGACCTTCGTGCTGTTGTCTATCGCTTCAACGCAAACTGAGCGCCGAGAAACACACAGCACGCAGAAGCTACGAGCCGCCGACGCACCTACACTGCTAGACTCTGTCCCACACAGAACGCTTTCAAGATACGGCCTGCGCGACCGCGCGCCGCCCCGCTATCGCCCCTCGCTCCCTCGCGCGCCTCGAGCACAACGGAAGAAGGCGCGCTTCTTCCCTGCTTTTCTTGCGCGCGCGAGATTTAGACGCGGTCGTCGGCTCCCCTCCCACGTTTTCACTTGCACATACAGCATACGGCGCGCGCCGACTGCGTTATCGCCCTTGGACTTAGGGTACAGCTACGCTGGCGGCAAAAACACGCAGCAAAAAACGCGCGTCAGAAACGCGGCAAAAGCGGCAGGAATCGGGGGTCTTGCGGCGTGCCGCGCGAATGGTTTCTTCTGCGGCAAATGCCGCGTGCTGCGAGATGAAGAACCATCAAGAGCGACGAGGGTGACGTCATGGAGCCATCACAACCGGAACGCCGCCGGTCCACGCCGGGTTTTCAATCGACGATCGTCGTCTCTCGCATGAAACAACGAGCGCTTGCGGTGTTGCTCGCCGTTCAGATGTGCGCGGGAGATCTTATCGCGACGCGAGACGCGCGTGCCACGGTGGCCTCGCGGCAAGGCGCTGACGCTCGGCAACTTGCCGCTCGCTACATGAGCCATTGAGTTATTGGAGCTCGTCCATACCGGTCGAAAACGATGTAACAGCCGGAAAACGCAGCCCCCGGGAACGTACAGCGAGGTTCTACTGTAACACTAACGACGCTACGACGCCATCGTGACGCTCGCTCTTCGTTTCCGATGCCTCGCGCTTGTGCGAAACACACGCGTCCACGCATCCGTACCTGTGACATTCCGAGGATGAGTGCTTCGACGAAAACGAAAACGGCGCGTTACTTTGAGGGCGCGTTAAAATCGAGTAAATACGGTAAACATTTATTTTTGAATTTTCGTGCCGAACCTGCATATAAAATCCTCTTTATACGAAGTTTTTCGGGAATTTGTCAATTTGTTATATCCAGGTTTAACTGTAGATAAATGAACATTTAATTATCGAATCATTTGAACCACCATCTACGTCGACCTTGTCTTCGTTAACATCGGCACTTGGTTGATCCTTTATTTTTACAGTGAATCTGCCAACCGACTATTTTTAACAGTAGAAGCTAATGTCACTTTTCTCCTACCTGCCAGGTGCGCAAGGCAGTGACCCGCAAATGGCTGCAACTGTACCAGGCGTTTTCGTGCTCAGCGGTGCTGGTGCCCAATGTGTCTCCGCAGTGAGTGTGCCACGAGGTCTGGCGCCGCCTTTGCCCTGCCCTTAATGATCAGCTCAAGCAGGTGAGTCGCTGCGCCCCTGCCTTGCTTGCCATTTGTTTGCATCTTGATGCAACTCCCACAGAGTACCACTTTACTGGTCCTCTTTCTCCTACTAACAGGGCCCACTTTTTACTAACATGACAGGAATGAAACATGAACACGGGAGCGTGTGGCTCTGGTACTTGCTGCAACCCTCTTAAGGGGGATGCGGCCCTTGAAAACCGAAAATAGTGAAAAGTCGATTTTTGAAAACAATATTTTGGGTTGTAAGTCTCATAACTACCTGTTATGTATTATCAGTACCTAATGATCTGTAAAGTAAAAAAAAAAACGCTATTTTTGAGGTTGCCGCAGTTCGCAAAACCCGCACAAATGCCGAAATTAACCAAAATTCGCGCACGCCCCAGTTCCCGGCCTATGCGACCTGCCCCACCATTTTGGTGTCATTTGACTGGAATGCTTTGTCTCCTCGTTGCCGCCTTGAAAATGGTGTCGGCGGCGTGGTTGAGGCTCTATTGGCGTTTTTTAGCGATGCAGTGTGAAGTGCTGATTGCCCAGAGCATGCATTCAAAACCCGCGGGCTTAAGCGCGCCTGCCATGGGCTGTTGCGCGGGCGGCGGCAGCACGCTCCCTTCAATGCTACATCCGCAGCACTCGCGTGTTGTTGCTCCTTGCTCCGGGTGCCTCGACAACGTCAGCTTGAGAGCTACTCTTTGCCTTGCGCTATCTTTTAGATTATTTCCTCAGCTTTTTTTGTTCTTCACTAGTTCCGTGAAGACTGTCTTCATCATTGTTTGCACGCGATGCCGGCAACAAAGCTCAAGACAGTGCAGATGTTCAGTGTGTGGAAGCGCGCTATGCGGCTTGTACGAGCATCGAACTTCCTATCTTCGCTGCCAATGATGACTTCGTAGACACTTCCAGCGACGGAACTGTGCTGTCGGCTGTCGTCAATCGAGAATGCAACGCATTGTTCCTGTAGCCGCAAGCACACTAAGATGGCCAGACCCAGCTCGTGTTCTGAACCAGTGCCATTGACGTGAGCAACCAACCATTCTTCTGTGGACCGTCTAACTAAGGAAGAGATCGACATGATGCGAAACCATCGTGATACCATTCGCACTGAATTCTGCTCTATGCCAGCGACCTGGAAAAAATTTCAGCTAATAGAGCCAGCTCTTACACCTGCAGACACCTACAAGTGAGGGCGAACATTTTTCTCGCGTTCAGATGGATTCTTTTGGCAGCCTGCTCCGCTGCACAGTTCAACATTGCTTGAAAGGTGGTTTTGACTGTGCGAGAAGTACGAAGTTTGGACTGGCGACAAACTCGGAAGTTGGAGCTCCTCTTGTGGCACCATTGACAGTTCGTGGACCATCACACCCATAAAAAGGACTCACAGGCTTTCGAATCAATGTCCACGCCATAATAGCTATGAAGCAAATAGAAAAGGGCAAACAGCCTCAACGATTTTTGGGCAGCAATGAACTCTCTTACAGAGGTCTGCACCAAGAGACTTTCAAAAGCATTAAGAGACGTTCAGGGAACTAGAGGCCCATGCCTTGGATCATGTTATGCTAATTCTGCCGCAGCAGTGATACTGTGTATAAACTGTGGTGTCACACGTGCTCTTGGGACAAAGGAACGACAACACAGTATACAAGCAAACAAAAAGGCATTTGTTGCGCCTTTCATACACTAATGCACGCTAGCCGAATTACTACGCATAGAACATTCACGTGGGGCCGCGCGACAAATCAGGAAGTCCGACTCACCGCGACCGGATAGAGAGCGAATATGTTCGCCCCATGCTATGACACCCTCGCCTAGTCGTTCACGTGTACAGTCATGCGAACGGTGGCGCGTTCGAACGATCCATGTTCGTCCATACCGTGCCCTGCTCCTAGCAGTAGCCACGCGAGACAGTCTCGCGAAGCATAGATCGGCGTACCGTGGGACGTCCGCATCGCTCACTGATCCCACCTGAAGGAAGCGCCTTCGACCTTTTGCGCCCAAGTTACCACCCGCCGTTAGTGGCGTTAGCAGCGCGACACTCGCGCCATCTCTCGCAATGCACCGCACACTCCGCCGCCGTAAAGCTCACGGTAAGCCGGATTGCAGGAGACGGAGCCATGCGGGAAAACAACATCAGGGGATGCGTGAGGGTCGCGCATCCCCACCTCCCCCCTACCTTAAATCACTGCATACTCCGGCGAAACATAACACTGTCTAACATCAACGCGTGCTTCGCGAACAAGAGGTAGTAATGCAGCAGTGGCCGCACCGAGGAAATGTCCACACGCTTTCCATAACATGCGAGGCGACATTATCTCTGGGGTTCACCGCTGGCGTCCGTTGGTCACAGCACCCGCTCTGCAGATTCGACGGCACGACTCTAACCCAGGACTCTGGAAACGGCGACGTAGAAGTCGGCACGAGCAAGCGTCGCTCACGCCGACGACGCACCCTGGGCGAGAGCCGCAGTAGCCGTTGGTGACTGCCAGCTCTTTCCGAGCTGCCGAGGCCGGACGTAGGCGGCCCGAAGTCACTGTGCCGAACTGGCCACAGGCATCTCCATCGCCTGGGGTAGCTCGATTGTAGTCCGGTGCAGCAGCGCAGACGATGTGCAGGTGACAGCAAACCAGGGTGATTCCGCTCACGGCGTACACTCAACGCACTCGACAAACACTAAAGCAGTGCAAGGGAGAGGAATTCTGCATGCGCATCGCCCACGTGGTACGATGTTCAATCGGCTAGGAAAATTTCGGGCGTCTATTCAGATGGTAGGTTGACGTGAACAAAGCTCGCTTTCTTGAGTCGAACGAGTAATTTCTATTCATGCGAGGCGAAATAATGAGGGAAACAATGTGTGACAGGCGGCTTTGTAGAGCCTTAGGCCTAATGCGTCGCTACCCTGACAATAACCAGCACCCCCCGCCCAAAACAAAACATCACCCACAATGAGCACAACAGGCAGCCGCGAGGAGACGTTAGCTCTGTGAGGTGGTTCTACCCCGCTCGGTGCACACAGCATCCGAGTTGACGGTGCCCACCGTCCCAGACGTTGTCGGAGTGCCCGATGCCAGGCTTGCAAATGCTCTGTGGACGCTAGCCCTCGCTTTCCCAGGATGCAGACCACGTGGCTCTCGTACGGACGAGTGTACATCAAAACACTCGCAAAAATGCATAGCATGTTGAAAAGTTCAAACACACTACAGCAACTGTCGCCTCTCTCAAGAAAGCATGCCGCCGATGCTAGCGATCAAAATCCACGCTAGGAATACTCTTCGGTTCAAACAAAGGTTGTCTCGAACCGAGCAAAACTGTCAAAATGATCGTCCGATGTCCCAAAAGGAGCACGCTGGGCAGCAAGATTCAACAAGCAGCGCTTTTTTTTTTTTTGTGGTGTTCATTTGTGGAACCACCTCAGGAAGTTAATGCACTGCCATGTGTCATCGGCGCAACTCCTTTCTGCAAAGGGTCCTTCGGAGTAACAAAGGGTTTCCTGCAAAGGACTTTACTTTTGCCCGTGTGTCAGGGGTATCACACGTGCTTTTGGGACAAAGGAACGACAACACAGTAGTGCAAACAAACAAAAGGGCATTTATTGCGCCTTTCATGCACTAATGCATGCTAGCCGAATAGACCAATCCCACCGACCGATGTGCGCATGCGGCGGTTTTCCGGAAGTAGCACTGCCACCATCTTTGTTGTAGTCAACTGGTCAACACCACCGCAGTCCGCACTCGTTGAGTACTGCGCACGAGCTTCCCTAACATCTCTGCAACTCCACCACCGAGAAACATTCGTCATGTATTTTAAGAAATTACATCGGCTGTTCATTGCAGCATGCGAGGCGAACGTTGAAAAGTGCCTGCTGCTCTTTCATTTAGGTTGTTACCCGCTGATTAGGCATTGAGTATCGTATTTGTTCGAGCTTTGTATATAGTACATGCTGATGTACACGGTCGTTTTGCGTTACTATTTTTGCACACGTGAATCTTGGTGACTGCAAGGTTATGGTTGCTTAGTGATGGACATAATAGGATTTGTGTACCTGTTGGAGACAGGTTTGAAATGCGGCACCAAAACTTTCATGCCCTAATGATGCTTACCTACATGGGTTTCACGCACGACTTAAAGACTTCGGTAACAGCGATATCTAGAAGTTATAAGTTCTTAACTAAGCTAGGCGGCGTACTTAAAGGGCCCCTAAACCACCTCAGATATTTTTGGACATTACAAGTAAAGACGCGCATCGAGTTCAGAATGCCGTCACGATCAACGATGCCAAACGCTGCAGTGCTACGCGCCGTGGGAGCACCACAAATTTAAAAAAACAATGCCGTCCTCCTCCCCTCGCCTTTCCGGTATCTCCAGCGGTCGTCACGATGTCAGCAGGGGGAATCTGGTGATGTCAACTGCGGAAACTATGTCTATTGGTCGAACAAGAACCTACGATTTCCGGTTAGTCTGCTAGCAGGTACGTGCGCTTTCTGCTCTTCCTCGTCGTGTGCTCGTTTGTGCGCAGTTGCGAGTCGGTAACTACAGCCTGCAACGCAAGTGCCACATCGCTCACGTTCCAACACAGTCGTGCTTAGCCGTCTGATTAGCTGCGCAAACTGAGTGCGACAGTGTTAGCCTTTCTAGACGAACGCGCAACACAGGGTCTATAGCGACACGCTTCGCATGAACATGGGCCGGCACAGCAGCAACAGCGGGTAGCCGAGAAGCGCTGCGTCCACGTCCCCGTTACCGGCGCGGTAACTCGCCGCATGCCATTTGCCATTTGTGGGCCGCCGTGTTTTCCTCGCGAACGGTGAGATTTCCTTGCCGTAGAGAGGAGAACCGGGACCTATTTGTGCAGTAGCCTCACCGCCCGATCGCTCGACGGCGCCGATATCGTCGCTAGGCCTTTTCTGGCTCACTTCAAGCTAAAACGGATGGCGCTTCGGAATGAATTACCGTCGCACAAACCGCAATATTTTCTTACCGTTGTTATCGCTCTTCGCAATAATTGTACACGAAGAAGAAAACGCGTATTAGCGGCGCCGTCAGCTGCGATGCGAGCGCAGCCTAGCCGGTTGTCTCCTGTCGGTAGCCGTGCACGGCTGCAGCTGAGCTCGCAAGTATCGGAGCTCTCGTGATCATGTTTAACATTTGACAGTGGATATCGTTCTTCATAAAATGTTAAATTTACGCATCACTTTATCTAGGAAAAATCATTTTGCTTGGAACAGAAGCTGCAGCCGTTTCGTCGCCGGTGGCGGAGGCGCGCAGCTTCGCAGTCATCGATTGGCCCGTTGATCGTGCTGTGGGCCGGTCGCACTCCCTCTATTGGACACCTCTCACGCGGCAGACGTTATAGGGCATGGGAGGCCGTTTCGTCGTCAGTATATTTGCCACTAGCGTGGAGTGCCTTAACCGAAAGTGTGAGGCGTTTTGAGAAGCGCGTTGGCGATGACGTATGTCACGTGACATTTGGAGCTGCACTCGGCGAGGAGGAGAGACCAGTCGACGAGGAGAGTAGTGAAGGAAAAAGTGAAATGAGTGAAGGCCGCTTTTCGATCATCAACGCGTGTAACTCCGCTATTACGGCACCATTTCGAAAAATTCTCGTGGCTACGTGTTCGTTGTAGACTCGTGCACAACTGCAACACCACAACTAAGTTTCGATCTTTAGGTGGTTTAGGGGCCCTTTAACATGAAAACGCCAATAGCCAATCATTGCCAAGTCATCAATAGTCAATCAATAGCTAATCGATAATTGATCAATGATCTATAAATTCCGGAAAATTCTGGGGATGACTTGGTAGTGCTTAGCCTAGCCCAAATACGTAGCCAATACCTTGCGATAGCCAATCAATAGCTAATTGATAATCGATCAATCAATAGATTCCGGAAAATGCTGTGGATGACTTGGTAGTTCTTAGCCTAGCCCAAATACGTGGCCAACACGTCGCAATAGCCAATCTATAGCTAATCTATAATCAATCAATAATCGATGAAATCCGGAAAATGCTGGGGATGACTTGGTAGTTCTTAGCCAAGCCCAAATCCGTGGCCAATACCTTGCAATAGCCAATCAATAGCTAATCAATAGCTAATTGATAATCGACCAATAATCAATAAATTCCCGGAAATCTAAGTACATGGGCGTTTCGCATTTTGCCCCAATCGAAATGCTGGCGCTATTAGTCCCCGTATTCTCGCGCTATGTATTACCAGTACCACCTAATAATCCGCTGGATCCACGTCTCTCGAAGCTTTCGCTCTTTAGAAAACACATAGAATCCGAAGCCTTTGTCCCTTGTGTGGTTGTTGTACCACCTAGGAACGCAGCAGGTCAATCCTCCCATCGCATGATGGCTCTACACAAACCATAAAATTGCCAGAAATCGTTCGAATACAGGGCACACAGGCACTCCGGCCGGCTGGAGTGGCCGGATAACTACAAGTGCCAGCATGCACCTCAGCAGTGGTGGCGTCGTGAAACTGGCCAATGGGATCTGTCTATTACTACGCATAGAACATTCACATAGGCGCGCGACAAATCAGGAAGTCTGACTCACCGCGACCGGATAGCGAGCGAATATGATCCATTGCCTAGTCATTCACGTTCAGCGAACGGTGGCGCGTTCGAACGATCCATGTTCAACCATACCAGTGCCCTGCTCCTAGCCACACGAGACGGTCTCGCAAAAAGCGTGGATCGGCGCACACGCGGGACGTCCGCATCGCTCACCGACCCCAACCCGAAAAGGATCCTTAAAAAGCGGTTGTCAGTTCCTTTAAGAGTACAGGGTCCATTATGAACTAATGTGCATGATATCGTTGCGACGCAACTATTCATGGCAACGTAGTAAAACGGGTTGGTCAATGTGGTGAAGGGTCTGCCCATTCAACGCAGCCAGTCACCAGTTTGCTAATTCCCATTGCCAGCCTCTACTGGTATATGCGAACAACATTGTGACGTAATGTTTTACTGGCTATTCTAAAGGCTGCTTAGATATGAGCGTTTTCTGAGATCTCGTGGTCTGTAAACTTTTTTGGTTGATAGTACATCCAAAGCTACGTGACTGGTCGCTCCAAGCTATGAAGAGAGTCTGTTGTGCGCCGACGAGTGTCGTTAGGAACGAGGGGCCGCCGTACGGAATTTGCGAAGATGGCAGCCGTGAACATGCAACGGTCATCCCATGCACTCACTTCGATGGCGAGGCAGTTTGTTGGCTTTCTGAGAGTCGTGTGACTGCCTGCTTATATATCTTCGTTACATCAGTAACCGTAACTTTAGTCACCGACACCCTACAACAACGCTCTGATTAGGCCTAATGGGCTAGACAGTGTGGTTAGTGGTGTAGCCATTACGAAAATTCACCACCGCTCGATATGATAACGGGCTGCAAACCATCGCGGAAAGCTCGTCACTAATACAGTAAAACCTTGTTAATTCGGATTTCACGGGACCAAAAAAAATGTTCGAATTAACCGAATGTCAAATTATCGAGGGTATCAAGGAAACAAACAAATGCTTACTACGTCAACACACTTTTATTTACTGAATGAATCAGTAAATCCTGTTTCCGGTTTGCACAAAAGCAGTGCGGAAGCTGCAATTCTCGTCACCTCGTGAGTGATCTGCACTCGTAGTGGTGAAGGCCTCGCGACTGCCTTCACAACGCAGCCGCGGCGTGCGTCATCTGGGACGTGCCTTTTGCTACCGCGCGCACATCCCGAATATTTTTTCTCCAGTGTGGTCGGGTTGCTGCCCATCGCAATGTAGACGGTGCTCCTCATCCTCAACAGCTTTGTACGGAGTAAAAACGAAACTACTCTTTGCTGCAACCGCTGCGGACGAAACCGTGGCTGCTGTTGACAGGATCATAGACGGTGACCTTGCAGTTCAGAAGGCGGCGGCCGACGCACGCACCGAGTCAAAATGAATCTACTGTTTGCTGCAACTACGGATGAAACCGCGGCAGCTATCGACACATCATGGATGGTGACTACGTATTCATGAAGGCACGCGGTGCTATGCGCAGTTGGAAATGCAAAATAAAGGCTTTAAAGGCACTGATCGGCACGAATCATCCTGGCATTGCTGTCATTCACGTACGATTTCCGCTGATAACTACGCCGATGCGAACTCCACCGCTTCATTTTGGTGGAAGCTAACACCGTTTTTAGAGCGAAAGCTCTACTACGCCATGTCTCGCAAAGTAATTCATTGCGTCGCAATGACCTTGAGCCGCCGGAGCGCAAGTGCGGCAGGAGTGGCATCACGCCACGTGATCCGCTGTGGAGAGGTGTCGCAGCTGCGCTCGCTCGTAGCCTAGCTGCTGCAGTACTACTCGACTCGGCGAGGGTTTAACGGCGGCTTCGCTGGTGCTTGGTCACTCCGTTTTGCCATGGATGGCGCGCCGGCTGGGCCACCTGTGCGTGCGCTTCAGTGCAAGTGACAGGCTGAATCCGATCATCCAGTAGATATAGCTACAGGCAGGCTGCGAAATCTCAAGCAAAGCGAAATCTCAAGCTTCTGAAACACCGGAGCAAAGAGAGGCCAGATTAGCACATTATTGACCCTTTTCTCAGAGCACTTAGTTCTTGAGAAACAAGATTGCAGTTTCGGCGGCGCGCAATAATACGTTGCCTGAGCGAAAGCGCACAAATAGGAAATCATCACCACTTCTGCCCTTTGTCTGTGACATCAGCTTTCGGAAATGTAACTGGGTTTTCGCTCACGCACTGTGCTTTATTCATGCTGCAGAATGTGAAGCGGTGGACTGAAGACGTGTGCAGTAGTTCGCTGCAAAACTAGTGACTGGCGTATGAAGGAATAGAATGAATATGTGTGACCAAGTTCACAGACCGTTGCTACATATGGGCAGCCTCTGTTGCCGGCCCTTCTGAATGTACGACTTTCCTCGTGGATAGAAAAAAAATCACTTATCTGGCAGCGTTGTATTGCTAACCTCCAAAGAAAAGAATTTAACCCTGGGGCATTGGCAAGAGTGAGTACCGCTCCTTAAACCATGACAAAGGGAGTAGCGCCGCTTCCTGGTATAGCAAGTTTCGCACACGTTATCGACGCACATTTACCCCTACTCGCACGCAAACTTACGCACATTCTATTGCAAATGTATAAGAATATGTGAATAGGCGCACACTTGAATCACAGTGCGCCAAAGCATGGGGACAGCCACTACATGACAGCACACCAATGGCCGAAAGGGAATGTTTCGCGACGGTCCACAGGAGTAAGCGAGCTACTAGCGATACTACATATTTGCTACATGGTTTTACAAAGTACAGAACAGCTTCGTTCCAAGCCTTGTATGCAGCAAGAACAAATCTATTGCAATGAACACACCGGTGAGCGATTATGCAGAAAATAATCAGATAGGGACCGCACCGACGAACTTCACTGAGTCAAAAACATGACAACCCACTGCTTCAACGCATTTGCCAAATAAAGAACGAAAAGCGAAACACACTAATCCTGATTCAATTCATAAGCGGAAAGCTTGGATAGCTTGGAATACATTTTTAGCCTCGCTTTTAGAACAAGCACCATATACGCTGCTCTTGCCGTTTGGACAAAGCTTAATGAGATCCGAAAGTGCTTTATATGTCCTCTGACGCTCTGGCCAAAGCTTCATGTCGTCCACCCAGTCAGCGTCTACAATATCTCCCGAAACAGGTATCCTGAGCCGCGCTGGACGTCATGGACATCCATTGTAAACACTGACGCAACGGAGGCAGCTGAGGCAAGCAATGGACGCGTCACCACATGATCAAACATGGCAGCCCCCACGGGATCGTTCAGCATAACAGACATCTTTGTATCTAGGATCGACCAACATTGCCAATGCAGGAAGGCGGGACATCTTTATATCAGGGAACCTCGTCTTGATGCTACGCAAAAGGCATGAGGCAAGCAATGCTGCCTCACCACCTTGGGAAACATGTTCAGCTAGAACCACCTCAGTGCACTGCAACAGGGGAATGACTTGTGACAGCGTGGGATATCTATCCTCAGACAGTTCAGTTGTGGCATGGTCAAGTGGCTTCAAGACTTGCACTGCTGCATTCATAAGCTTCCAGTCACTTGCGTTCAAGTTTGGAACTGCGTCAGATTCTGAAAGTTCTACAGTGATGACCGTACGGAGCTTCACGAGCCTGGCCATCGTGGCATGCTTACTGTTCCATCGCGTTGGGACGTCTTGCATAATCTCGAGAGGGTCCAGCTGCATGTTTCTCTGAATTTCCTGAAGCCGTCCACGGGCCTTGGCACTCCGTTTGTATCTCGCCACAATCGCTCTGGCTTTAGCACAGAGCTGCAAAAACCCTGACACTTCTCTTTTGGCATCACTGACACACAACTGAAGGGTGTGTCCGAAACACTGCACACCATTCCAGGATGACCGCGCTACTGCTGAAGTGAAGTTCCATTATCTGTAACGACGAAGACCGGCACAGTATCGTGGGCTGGAAGTTCCCACTCCTCGATGACACCTGCGATAAATAGCTCCAGGTTTGCTGCAGTGTGAGAGTGTTATCTCCGTGCAAGCCAATGCATGCACGTGTTGCACGAAGTCACTGTCCATGACGTGACAAGTTACACAAACGTAGTTGTCATTTGCCTGCGATGTCGAACCATCAGTTGTGATCGAAAGCAACCCCACTGCGCTTGCAAAAATGTCCCCGAGCTTCTTTTTCAGATTATCTTTGCTTGATGCGTAGAGGTCTGGAATAATGGCTCTCGAGAACGTTGTCCGAGAAGGCACAGCATAATCCGGCATAGTGAACTGCATCATGTCGACGAAACCCGGTTCTTCGGCAATGTTGTAGGGGTGCATAACACGAGCTATGAAGCGAACTATCATTTTTGTCATCTGTTGGGCTTTTGGGGCCGACACTATCATTTTCGGCTTGAAACTGTCGGCTATGGATGGCTCTTGACCATTGCTTTGCTTGCCCTCTTGAGCTTAGATAACCTTTCGCGTGCGTCCCGCTTCTCTTGCTAGTCCTTGTGCAAGTCCAGGTGTCTCCTTAATGCGTTGCTAGGGTCGTTGCCGTACTTGTCGGGGTCTTCAGGACTGCCTTGCATTTAAGACATCGAGCTTCGGTTCCGGTGGAATCTTTACAAAAAAGTTCCAAATCGGATTGCCGGCCGCATGAAGTCCCCCATGGGGCTCTGGAGTGGTCCAAGGCAGCTGGGATTGATCAAATGCTGCTGCAGCAGAGACAGATTCGCCCACTAAACGCAATCGACCACACCACCACGCCGACGAGATGCGTTTTTGTACGCCTTTGTTCTGAGTATAGTTCTGTTTTCCTGGCTTGGTTTGGATTGGATTGAGAAAAGTATTACTGAATCCAAAACCGAAACTTCCGAAAACGCCTTCTCTCTGCCGCGTGTGGCTATTCGTTCGAGTCGAATACTTTGAAATTTCCGAATAATAAAATTAGAATCGAAGCAAATATCGAAAAATGCATTATTCGTTCAACTATTTGAAAATATCGAATATTTGCACAAGCCTAGCGCTTACAGCTTAAAAATGACAGGTGATCGGACCGGGCGCCGTTTTAAAAGAGCTACACGATGCCGCATTTTGCTCTTCAGTTGGATGTTTCTAACAGACGTTTGCAAATAGGTGCAAGAACGCACAGAAACCAAAAATGACAATGAAAATCTGGTTTTCAGACCAAAGTGCTGTCGAATTGCAACTGCTGACGCCAGCTTCAGTGTGGTTAATTTTTTAGTGCTTTTAAGGGTGAGGCCATATATAACGAACTACAGATATAACGACCACTTTTCATGGAACTTATGAATTCGTTATAAATGGAATCGACTGTATACAGTCAAACCTCGTTAATACTTAGTCGGCCGGGAACGATGTTTAGGTACACAAACGATGTACGAATTAACTGCCAATGCCAGTTTAGCAGCTACTTAATGGCCGGAAAAGAACTGCGTTACATCACTGCGTTACATCACACGCACTCAAACAGGCTTTATTTGCGGGTAGGCAGCAAAAAATCGGTGATCTTCACTTGCCATGACTACGGCATCTTCGAACTCGATAAGGCCATGAGCCAGTTTGTCCATGAGGCCCCACTTAGTAACTAAATTAACAAGCACGGTGTAACGCGTGCGCAGGTGAACAAGAACGCATCTCGCTCGATGATCGCGGAAACACGCTGTCTGGATGCTGAGTGAGCAGGCGGGGCAGCAGCAGTGAGCGTGTCGTCTCTCGTTCAATGCGCATTCAACGTCGAAAGCACAGCTCATACGAAGCTACTGGCACTAGTTGCACTTTGTCTGCAGATCACTTTGAAGATAACGCCCGCGCGGGCGCGCTCTTTTTCCACGTCGCAGGTTGCTTTCAAGATATGGCACCCACCCGGCCGCTGCCGCTGCCAAAGTAAACCCCTCCCTTTCTCGCCTCCCACACCATGCCTCACGCCCGACAGAAGCGCACTTCCGCCCAGCCTTTCTCCCTCACGTGCCCGAGATGGAGTCGGCTGACCCTAGCAAGCTTTCACTCGCACATACAGCGTACGGCACACGGCAGCGATGTTGCCGTGTCTGGACTTTATACGGAACCTCAAAGTGACGTCTACGATGATGGCAGAAATGCGCTTCTGCGTGGTTACTACTTCAATTGGATTCGAGAGTGACAGCTCCTACTGGCGGTTTCTTCGCATTACCGGGAGCTAAGCTTGAAGACCATGCTTTTGTGCATAGCGATCTGTAACCGCTGTATGAGCAGGAAATATGTCGTGGTGGCCATGTTTTATGTTCACTATTGCTGGCGACTGTCGTACGGGCATCGCAACTCGAGAATTGAACGTCTGCGCACATGTGATTTTGCCGATTTTGTGCCTGTGCGTGTAAACAAGAATGAAAAATAGTATGCACTAACCGTTTGGTGGTTATGCACTAACCGTTCGGGACTACAGCTTAAGCAGTCAGCCAATAAATACATGGGGTTCAATGCAGGCTGGGTGGGGGAATCTTCGCGACTGTTCAAACCGCAATTGCACATTAAGCGGGTATGTATTAACGAGGTTTGACTGTAATGAAATTTCCATTGCATTGTCACGTCGCACTTAGTAGCTTGCATAATGGCCCACTCTAAGCCAACCACCATGCTGTGAACTTGTTTCTTCTGCTGAAATTTTGCTTGTTCTTTCCTCCCTCGTTGCAGGACATCGGTTACGTGGATGCAGTGTCTGAGCTGCTGGCGTCTGCGGGTAGCTGCCTGCCTTCATCCCAGTCTGCTACGAGTGAGTTTATGCCTATCACATCCCTGTCTGGTGTCGCTTCTAGCTTGCTCTGAACAGTCACTGTGTAGGATGTTTTTCTTTGACTTATTATTAAGATACCCTTAGTAATAGCAAATACTTAGCAAATAGTAGCTGTAAATATGAATCAAAATATTTTTCATATTTGTGTTCAATTCTAAAAAACTGCTGTATGTGCTTGTGTAAGCACTGCACATTTTCCCGAAGTTTAGGTTTAAATTTAATGGATATAACCTAACACAAGTGGGATGTAAATAAGTGTTTTGAAATATACTAGGGATGTGTAAATATATTTGGAAATTTTGAATACTTGCCGAACATTATTTTACGATTTATATTTAATTCATTAAACAAGTAAGTTAAACCTCGATATAACGAAGTCGGTAAAATCGGCAATTTGTTTGTTACATAGTAGACTTCCGTTGATTCTGCTCCACTTAACTGTCCCTACCATGAGGAAAAGAGGCGTTTTTCGTATGTTACGGCAGATGTTTTTTCTGAAAGAACTACTGCACTCAATATTTGATGTAGTACATAAACAGAAAGCAAAATGAATGCACTTTTCACACATAAATGTTTTATTGACGAGAATTTATGTCATAAAGAAGATATAAATTGCTAAATTCAAGATTGTGCGATAAAATTGAACAAAGTTTGTAAAGACACACTTGTCTCTACTAAAAAAAGAAGTGTTACGAAAATTATGAGATATACAAAATGTATTGTCGTCTATTAGGCACTATCTCCGAAAAAAAAAATTTTCTATTGAACAGGTATTTCACTACAAAAATTTTACTGCAAGCACTACAGTTTGGCATGCCGAGCTGCGGCCGCCGATGTTCCGGGCTGGTTTGCGTCGTCGTTGCTTTCAGACTCAAAGTCGTACTAAATGTCAGTGTCCACTGACTCGCTGCTATTCATTGTATCGATAAGATAAGCCGTAGAGGCAGCGGAATCGCGATATCTGTGATCTCCCAAAACGCGCGCCATTTCCGGAGCCGGACATTTTTGCGTTCTGCTTTGATGATCGCGAAACTTCGGAGCGCGTTTAAAAATCACCGCCTCTCAGGGAAAAAGCGAACTGCTTAGGAAACTGAAATATAGTTCTCCTTCTTCACGTCCGATGGTGCAGTGTGTCCGTGAGCGCGCCGCGTAAGGTCTCGGAAGCGGAGTTTGAAACCATCGATAGAGGGCTAACCATGCCCAATGGGTGTGGTACGGAAAGAGTCATTTTGATTTAATGGTAAATTCAATCCTGACCGAAAGTCCCAGCCGCGCCCATGCATTTCTATGGGCCAAACATCCGTTATTTCAATGCTGAAATATGGCCTTCACTGTATAATTCGAACTTGACTGGTTAGCACACACGTGTCTGACGCTTATGGTGACCCTAATAGCGATCCCTTTAGTGGGAGCGTCTATCTCAGCGAAGCTTAGGAAACAGTGAAACCGTTGAACACCATCATCTCCTGTCGAAAACACCTTCAGCTGGCCCTATGAAGATTTTCAAGCTATAACTGTAGCTCACAGTGTCTGATGATGGAATCTACGCTATGCTAACGTGCACCTTCTTTTTCTTTTTCCAAGAAAGTTGGTTTGACAATTGCCTGCGGGCGCACTTCGTGTTTGCTCATTTGTGGCCCATTGCGCACCCTGATGTGCATCACGGTTGTCACAAAGTGCGAGACGGATGCAATTTTCTTAGCTTGGAGCTTTGTGCCTACGCCATCCTATTCAGTAAGCACACAAGCATATTTGTTTTTACGAATTTAAACACCCGCTGTGGTTGCTTACTGGCTAAGGTGTTAGGCGTCGCGAGATCAAATCCTAGCCACAGCGGCCGCATTTAGATGGGGCGAAATGCAAAAAACACCCGTGTACGTAGATTCAAATGCAAGTTAAAGAATCCCAGGTGGTCAAAACTAATCCGAAGTCCCCCACTACGATGTGCCTCATAATCAGATCGTGGTTTTGGCACGTAAAACCCCATAATACAATACGAATCTAAAGGAGGACCCAAATTACTTTGTTGCATTCATTATTGCCATTTGCTGCAATATATGCCCTATGGTGTGGACAATTGTAAACATGGAAATGGCATTGCAGCCTGCGGAAATGCTACACGGTCACACATGCGATGAAATTTTAGTAAAACAACAAAGAATCTTCGACATGTGCAACATGCGACTTCTTAGGAGCTGCCTTCTGTTCCATTGTGATGGTCTTTCGCTTCTGCTTTCCACTTAGCTCGGCTGTGGCATTGAGGAGGCAAACGAACTTCACTGCATCGGCTTAGCTCGGCCGCCTCGTAGCCTTCGAGATAGGTACGTTGCCGATGCGATCTCAGAGGCAACGGCCAGGGGCTAGCCCACGCGGTGCACCGCAGGTAGAGAGAGAAGTGAATGCACTGATGACTAACGGTACCTTCAGCTGAGCCACCTTGGCACCGTGGCAGTGCAGCGGAAATTAAGTCAAACACCACTTCAGTTTCACATTTCGCTACGTGCCAGCCGAACATGCGAGCCACCAAATGGGAGTTTGCTATGGTTGCACGCTCTGCGAGATACATGCCAAATTCGAATTCAACAGATGACACTTTATTACATAGGCCACTTATCACTTGTACACTCACCGTGATTTGCAGATGCGAACAAGGTCGAGCATTTTATTGATGACAAATGCTTGAAATTGAAGTGACGAATGGCCCTTGCCATTCAAACGATTCTTAGGGTACGGGAATGAGGCTGCGAACTACGCTGTCAGCACCTTGCATCTTCTTCAACTTAGCCTGAAGTGTTTTGGAAACTGAAAAGAAGCAACGGAAACGAAAGTTACAGCATCAAATGCTGCAGCTTCATGTACGCCGCTACATCGGTGATGAAATTGTTCACCTTCGATGGCTGATCTCAGCCAATCAGATTATGTGACCTTGACATTTTTGGCAACATGGCGGATTTCAACAAATGTCCAGAATACAGTGAAACTTCGTTACTACGAACACCACATTAACGAACTTTTCAGAATAACAATTTATGAGAAATCCCCTGCTGACTGCTTATAGCCTCAACAACGCCTCAGTACTACGACTAATATTCCGAAATCTGAGCGTTCTTAGATTTCCCTGTATCATTTACGGCAGCCGGTACTGTAGGCTAGCAGATGGCAACCGCGTCGCAAGTGAATGCCGCGGCGCATGGGTTCGGAAAACCCCGAGACGGCACCGGAAGAAAAATAAACGCCTAAAAAGTTATTCCATTCTAGCCTCTATACTGGGAGGGGACTTTCTCTTTTATTCGATTGCGGAGGCGATGACACATCAGGGTTTCGCATATGCTTCGCCCAGCAAGTGTCGCCTAGCAGTGGATGTGCGTCTCTTCCTTCTTTCGCCCTTCTGCCGGCGCACGTCTCTTGTTTCTTTCGCGCTTCTTTCCGTGGCCGTACCAAGAAATGTAACCTCCGTGCCCTCGGGGATGCCACACGGCGACACTTTCCGTGGTCTAGTACTACCACGATGGTCTGCCAGCTTCCTCCTGTGTTTCCGGCTCGTGAGCGTGTGTAGCTGCTCCCTGCCAGCATCCACACTAGCCTGTAACAGCGCACTTGTGGAAGCCGGCCCCTTGCGTTTGTAGCATCCACTGCATAGGCACAGAAACTTGTGCCCGAGTACAGCAAACCTGAAGCCCGAGAGGTGGGTGGTGGTGGGTCGGCCGGAGGGTGGGCGGCAGAACCACCGCTGCCCCCGTAGAAGCCTGAGGGGGGTGGGTATTAAGTCTTTATTGAAATGCACAATTAACTGTGCATTGGGGGTTAAATTTCTTCGCATGCAATAATTTTTAAATTGAGCAGCAAGTTGAAAAAAAAAATGAATGGAATTGTTTAGAACTAATTCATACAGCATACACAGCTTCCTCTTTGCACCAGAGTAGTAAGTTAATGCTCCAAAGCATTGTTTTCTTGCTTCAAATAGCAAACTTTTATGCTCCAGAGCATATACTTGTGCTCGGTACTGCGATTTCTCTTGCTCCTAAAGCTGCTCCAAAAGACCACCACTGCT
This sequence comes from Dermacentor silvarum, assembly GCF_013339745.2. Taxonomy (NCBI): domain Eukaryota; kingdom Metazoa; phylum Arthropoda; class Arachnida; order Ixodida; family Ixodidae; genus Dermacentor; species Dermacentor silvarum. Next base: position 148,928 of record NW_023606236.1, read on the forward strand.
ACTTTAGATGCATAGATAGTAGGTGCGCATTTGGTTCGAGGAGCGTGTTAGATTCTGGCAAGTACTGCCAAATTAATCACTAGTGTGTGTTGACGTTTTTATGCATCTTGTTTAATCGACCCGCCGGATAATTTTATCAATTTAGTCAGTCCCTTCAGGGTCAAAATAATAAGTCGACTCTGTCGAAGTTTTGTAACATTACATTGAACATTTTATGCAAATAAGTACAGTCACAGATAGATTTTTCTGATACAGAAGGGGCTACAAAATTTTCCAAATTGTTGGGCAATCCGAAAGATGTAATTTGAATGACAAAAATTTATATTGCTGAATTTGAAAGCCGGTGAGAGGGTACGAAGTGAAGCCTGGCACACTTTCGCGCCGACCCCCCTCGTGGCTGATAGTGTCGCCCGCAACTCTCGTTGGCACCACTATCTTGCGTGGCAGTGTCCGGGCTGTAGAGACGCAATTCAGCCGTTCATTATGCAGAGTGGCTCACAGTGACTCGTCGCATGTGCTGCAGATGGTTCGTCGCCAAGTGCCTCTGTGCTGTCTGGCAGCAGCGGCAGTTCCCCTCGTCGGTGGGGGCTGCGTCCCCAGCGAGCAGTGCCCTGGGTGACCTGCAGCCCTACTGCCAGGCCCTGGTGTGGGCACTGGATGCGGTTGCCAGCCACCAGTTGCTCCCAAATGAGGTGCCAGTTTTCTCATCCTTGTTGCAGTATTGCTCTTCATCTTGTTACTCAAAAGGGTCTTGTATTTATATTTAGGACATAGCAGTGGCTGAGAATAATCTGTCTTCAAAGTAAGACTGTGTTGCAACTTTGCTACAAGGTATACAAGTGTACTACTACAGTCGAATGTCATTCGAACACGCTTAATTCAAACTGACGCTGTGATCCTGTCAAAGTTATGTGTATTTCAATAAGCGAAAACTCTCGGTAATTTGAACGCAAAAGCATTTGCGACGGTTAATTCGAACATACTGCGGACCGACAATGCTCTCGGCAGCACGCCAAATAATGAGCCGGCGCCTCTACCGGCATTGCTCTGACACCGCCATAGAGCAAAAGCTTAGGAGAGACCCCTTGATGCAGCAGCGGAGGCCCAGTTCAGCCAGCGAAACTGCCCACGCCGACAAACGCTCGCTTCCCGATAACGACAGACAATGAAACTTCAGGGAGGGGTTAAGCTGGCGTCGGCACCCACGCCGGCACACGCTCGCTTCCCGATAACGGCAGAAAACAAAACTTCAGGGAGCGGGCTAATCTGCGCCGGCACGGCAGCGGGCGTGCACGGAGACAGTCGAAGGGGAGGGAGCTGCGAGGGAGCTGAGAGAGAGGGCGAGGGGAGCCACCGAAGCGGCGGAGTTGCCGAGGCCAGATCCGCTTCCCTGCCGCCCTCCTCCCTCACCTTCGTCAGTTGCTCACCGCGATATTTCACAACTTCCACCGTTCATGCATCGTGCTATGGTGCTCGAATACTTCAAAATACGTCCTTTCTTTAATTCAAACTTCTTTTAATTCGAACAAATTTCCGGACCCCTATGAGTTTGAATTATCGAGATTTGACTGTATTAAAATTGTTCCATTCAAAGTTATTTGACCAGAATTACTGTTCACTTTGATTCGAACCTGAAATTTACTATCTACCCATCCCTACTTCTTATGCTTGGCATATTTCAACAAAAATTGCCCTTACAAGTTCGTTATATATTTGTCCTGTGGCTGTTCAGTCTTACAGACTCTAGAGGCTGACTGGCGATCTTGAATTCTTGTTCCCTTGCCAGGCTATTGAAATTATCTTTGTCTTCTGTATATTCATCTTCAACCCAATTCTTACACTTTCTCGATTAAGGTCCTCAATCATTGTTGTAATTCGTCTCCATTGTTGCTGAATAGGACAATGTCATCTGCAAACCGTAGGCTGCTGAGATATTCGCCGTTGATCCTCACTCCTAAGCCTGTAAAGGAGTACGTTTATCTAGGTCAATTACTCACAGGGGACCCTGATCACGAGAAAGAAATTTACATAAGAATAAAATTGGGTTGGAGTGCATACGGCAGGCATTACCAAATCCTGACTGGGAGCTTACCACTGTCATTGAAAGAAAAGTGTTCAATCATTGCATTCTACCGGTGCTAACATATGGGCGGAAACTTGGAGGTTAACAAAGAAGCTCGAGAAAAGTTAAGGACCGCACAAAGAGCGATGGAACGAAAAATCTTAGGACTAACGTTAAGAGACAGGAAGAGAGCGATGTGGATCAGAGAACAAACGGGGATAGACGATATTCTAGTTGACATTAAGCGGAAGAAATGGAGCTGGCAGGCCATGTAATGCGTAGGATGGATAACCGGTGGACCATTAGGGTTACAGAATGGATACCAAGAAAAGGGAAGCGCAGTCGAGGTCGGCAGAAAACCAGATGGGATGATGTTTGGAAATTTGCAGGCGCAAGTTGGAATACGCTAGCGCAAGACAGGGGTAATTGGAGATCGCAGGGAGAGGCCTTCGTCCTGCAGTGGACAAAAAATATAGGCTAATGATGATGATGATGATGTTCCAGTCTTGTTGCGCTTTGAAGTTGCCACGATGAACGGCACTTTTTATTTATACTGTGATCACTTGTATTGGAGTTTCTTTTTTTCTTTTTCTATTGTCTTTCGTTGGAATCTGTTGACTTTCTTGAAAGCAGTTATCATTGAATTCACCATGGCTTATGTTGGATTATAAAGTTTTCCTGTGAAAACCACACTTCAATAGAGCAAAGAAGCAATTCGTCATGTTTGCTTTTATGCTTGGGCTCTTGTATATTAGATTGTTAGCAGCTTGAATGTAAATGCATGTTCCAGGTGCAAATACAGTGCACTCGAACGATGTACAAATTGCACAGTGTATTAGTACAGATTACGTAGCACGTAATGGAAAACAGCAACGAACAAATTATGCAAGTCCCTCACACAGTGGTGATGGACCTGCACAACTTTCACAGTGAGCAAAACGAACTAGTGCCTTACCCAAGGAGGTGCGCTGCATATTCAGTGACAAACACATCGCTCAGTCACCATGGTGGAAACTGAATGTGTGCAGCACAAAAGAAACCATGTTTAGGGCTGGAGGTCACACAATCGCGAATTTCAGAGACACGTTAAAGCAAGAGGCAGACGAAGCATTTGCTGCGCTCTGTTTGCACTCATCGCGATACCGTCGTCCCACTGCGGGTAACATCATCAGACACAGTGGCATTTCACAGGCTTTGTTTCGTACCGATGGTGTGAAGATATCATCGAGAAGGCATAAAACTATCTGTGGTCACCGACTCTCAAGTTCAACGAAATTAATTTTTTTCTAATTGAAACTTGTTTTTCTGATCGCCCAATAATTCAAAGAATATTGCTGCCGTAGGAATATTTCAAGCAATAGCCGTAACTCATGATGTCTGATTACAGTAATTACCTGATTATAGTGTGCAGCTTTTTTCTTTTTTTTCAAGAAAATTCGGTCAAAAATTGCCTGCATGGTGCTATTGGATACAAAACCAAAGCCGCCATTCGTATGCTTTATAAACTGGCTAGCATGAATGTATTGCGGCGAAGTTGACTTTAAAAAGCCGTGTGGTGAAGCTGATTTCGCGAAACCAGCTGCTATTAATTGTGCAACGTATGTTGCCCATTTTGCTTTCAAAAAAATTGGGTGCGCATTAGATTTCTATTTTAGTTTTTATGTCATTTCTATGTTTGTTTCACTTTGGACACATGGAAAGTGGCCACGCATTTGATTTGAAGGCGTGTTATAATCAGGTAAAGTCTGCCAAATGAATTAGTAGTGTGTTGGCATTTTTTAAATTTTCACATCTTGTTTAATTCGACCAGCCAGATAATTCGATCAATTTAATTGGTCCCGTTAGGGTCTAAATAACGAAATTTTACTGTAGAAACGTTGCTTTTCCGTTTGCTATTCTGCCTGTATTGCTATACAATAATATGTTATACAGTAGACTATGTTTAGATGAAACTTGAAAGGACAGAATAAACAGTTCCGTTCACCAGAAATTTCATTTATGTGAAGGATGCAATAATGACAAATTTTTGTAGTTCAAAAGCGTTGAGTGTTTTGAGTTAACGGCGGTGAAAAAACTGTTATTGTACTCTGCTTGGAATAGCACAGCTTCTTTTCCACAAGGCATTTGCTCATGCACTTTCCCTTTTTGACTGCCACGATCACAATGCACAAAGGAAGGTGAAAAATGCAGCAACATGGACATTGCAAAGCAGCCACTAATGCCACGGCAGCCAACTGGCTGATAGATTGGACTTTCTTGACTATTTGGCATCGCCATTTGACACTTCTGTCAATTCACTCCTGCTGCATGTGAAATATGACGGCCGATGTGGTAGGTGGACTTTTGGTTCTACCTTAGTTTAACGGGACTTCACAAAACGAAGCGTTCCATTTAAACGACGTTTAGTAGCATTGTTCCTATGGGCGGCGAACCAAAGTTGGTACCCTCGTCCCATTTGTCCAGCATTTCCGTTTAAGAGAGTTTCGTTTATTCGGAGTCCACTGGCAATTCTTATCCTGGGTTTTATGCAGTCCCGTCAGTCAGTGGCCAGCATTGTGGGGAAGCTGGTGCGGCCAGTGCAGGACCTGCTGTCTTCACTCCGTGGCATGCCAGCCCTGGTCGAAGCAGTGACATGCTAGGGCCAGCGCTGTCCTCACTACTAGCCCGAGGCAGTGGTCACACCTCCAAGGCAAGTGTCTGTTCATTGCTCAAGTACAATGGCAATACTCACATGGCCATAGAAGGTATATTTGTCACTTCGGGAAATAATTTGATGAAATTTGGCATGCAAATGTAATTCATTATGGTCATATTGTGAGCATTTTTAGCTTAACCTCCTTATTTTTATCAGTATTGCAAGGAGTGCATCAAGTTGGGCTGAAGTGAGGTCCAAGCTAATGGTAGCACGCAGAACAGCAGAGGACTCCAAAGCAGTAGGAGAGGCCGCAGAAGTCGCAGGAGAAACAGCCACGACCAATGTTGTCGTAGTGTCAGCAAGACAGGCAACAGCGATCTCTATAGGCACATGTTCACGGGTTGTGTTCAAGGCTGCCAGAATGACACGATCAGGTGAAAAGCGGACCAGGCAGGAGGTGATGGCAATGCCTCGAAGTGCTTGACCCCAAATGAAGGGAGATGAAGTGCCTTTACCAAACTTCTCTCCCTCCCCTTCCCCCACCGTCACCATGCAGGTAGAGCCTGTGTGGATGGCCCTGTGCGGGGCTCTGTCCTCCCAGTGCACAGCGGGTCCGAGGGATGACTCCTGCTGTGTGCGCTGACTCCTCTGCTCGAGGCGGCCCTGGGGCATTCTCGTGGTCAGGTGCATGACCGTGCCGTCCACCTGTGGCAGTCGTTGTTTGCTCGCTGCCCTGGCCTCCACGTGCCGCCCAGGCTCAGGTCTGCTCCCATAGATTTGTGTCTTTTTGGGCACGTTGGTTTGAGGTCATCACAAATCGTAGCATCGAAAAACACAGATGGACAGATGAAACGAGATGACAGACAAGCGCTAACTACTGACAAAGGTTTATTTTCAGTGACCCGTGTTCTGAAAACTCATCGCGGTAACTTCGGCGTCGTCTTTTGCGGAGCGATCACGAAGCTGCTACTGTTGGTAGTGTGCATCATCTGCAGAACATGTTGCACGTCTTCATCACAGTTGTTACACATTTACATTTCACCTTCATGGGAAGCTCAACTCCTTATCTGGCAAGTTCACGGCTATGGTGCTGCATTCAGCAATGAAAGAATGCATCTGCATGACAGGTGATAGTTTGAAAACTATGCTCACTGAGGGATAAAACAGGAATTGCTGGAAGCAAAAGCTGTTCATTCATAACTGGGTTGATGAGAAAAATTTACTTCCATCAATGCTTCTAACCACGGTCAGTCTCAACCAGCTGAATGATATCTGACCGTTGGCAGCGTTTCTTTTTCTTTCTCACCTTTGACATTTAGCCATTACAGGTAGGGATGTGCAAATACAGTGGAATCTCGATGATACGAATCTCACGGGGTCATGAAAATATTTGCATTAGCCGAAATTCGTATCATCGAAACACAATTAAAACTAGCTAAATTAAGGGGGGACGCGGGGATTAGATCGTGAAAATCGCGATAAAAATAGATTTTGAAAACCACGCGTTTGGGTTACTGCAACGCCTAATCTACCTGCATCAAAATGGTTTGGCTGAAAACGCACTAAAAGTGCCCGAAAAAGTTAATTCGTCACTGCGCAAGGGCGAAACAGCTTTAAATCGCACAAAATCACCGCAGTTCACGGAGCCATATCTCGTATTTCCCGCCACGAGCGCCGCCATCTTGGTATCGTTCGAAAGCTCAAAGTTTTGCCGTTCCTCTTCTCAATTCATCCGTCGTCGCCATCTCGTAACAAACGCACAAACACAAAAGAAGCGCGGGTCTGTGATAGGTAGTCACACGGGCCCCCGATGAAAGCGGGCCTCCGATTGGCTGCCGTGCTGAAAGGCGTCTCTCCAGTGGTTGCTGCTCTGGCAGGGGCAAGATGGCAACCGTAGTTGTCTGCTTCGTAAACCACGCCGGCGTCTTCACTTGACACACAGAATTCGGATTACTGAGAGCTCCCAGGTTAGTGATGGAGCGACGATGGCGAATAACTTTGGAAGAAGCACGCCTTCGGAACACGGAGCACTCTCTACGGCAAGAAAATGCGGCGATTAGCGGGAGACGCGGAGGAGCACTGGACTGAACGAGCGCAACCTTGCACCGTAGATTACGTGCCGTGCTATCTTGCACCGTTTGACTCCAGCAGCGAAACCGACAGTCGCCCGTGCCATTGGCACCGATAACGCAGCCGACGGAAGACGCGCCAACGGAGGCTCCCGCGCCTCGGCGTACGGCCACGCGAATGAGCCGAGATCGTATCTCGGTAGACATAGCTGACTGCGACTAGGCAAAATGGCGCAAACTCAAAGAACGCGGCCCGAAGCACGGCAGCCACTCCGTCCGATGGCACTCGGAAAAGGAGGAAAAGCACAAAAGCAACAAAAGCACCACCGCTTCAAACTCTTCACGCCCAGTCGCGGCCTCCGCGCTGTCCGGCGTCGCGTCCGCGCCTCCGCACCAAAAGAGAAAGGAGAAAGCGCATGACTGCGCACTGTCTCTTTCGCGGCAGTCGGTGGGGCGGCGTTTATTCGTATCAACCGACGCGGGTCGAAAATCTATCCGTAACAACCGTTTTCTAACACGTTGCAAAGTAATGAGGCTCGGCCGGAACCGCAGAAAAATTCGTATCATCCGGAAACTTATTAGCCTGTGATCGTATCATCGAGATTCCACTGTACTCGATACAGTAGAACTCCGCTGATCCGTTTTTCACGAGACCGTAAAAAAAAAAACGCAAGAGCCGGGAAACGCAAGAGCAGAGAAACAGGAAATATTGAGAAATGAGTGTGGTGGTGAGCTGCACACAATTTTATTTGAATTCTTATGTTTAAAAGAAAAATCGTGGTTTCGCCTGAAAGCCAAAGCATCGATTGTGATAGCAAATTACAGTAGAGCCCCGCTGTTACGTTCCTGGGTGCTGTGTTTTCCCGGCTGTTATGTCGTTTTCGGCCGGTCCCGGCACAGCTCTCATAAAACCCAATGCATCGGTAACCCTGATGTTACGTCACAACTGTGGGACCGTTCCCACATCATACGATGCGAACTGCCACCCCGAGCGGCCATTTTGACTTTTCATGTCGCTTGGCTTGCTTGACAATGGCGTTGGCCGGCCAAAGTGCCGGGGGCGACACTTATGACGTATTTTCAGTTTCCGTCAACAAAAGCATGGCCTTTGAGATCTGTATTTGCTAAAAGATAGTGTCTATGATGCGTTGCGGCCCTAAAATTGGTTTTGGCTCATAGATGTTTCGTATAAAGTCCAAGGGCGATGCTGTATGTGCGAGTGAAAGCGTGCGAGGGGAGCCGACGACCGCTAAATCTCGTGCGCAAAAGAATGCAGAGAGGAAGCGCGCCTTCTTCCGTTGCGCTCGAGGCACCAGCGAGGGGGGAGGGATAGCGGGCAGCGTTGTGCTCTGGCATCAACTGCGTACTGCATGGCAGCCGTATCTTGAAAGCGATCTGTGTTGGGGGCAGATCTACGCAGTGTAGGTGCGTCGGCAGCTCGTAGCTTTGTGCAGGCTGTGTGTTCTCGGCGTTCAGTTTGCGTTGAAGCGATAGACAACAGCACGCAAGGTCACTTCGGTTGCTTATGCAGCGGCACTTAAATTCATCACCCCAGCGTTTGACAGCGTGTGTCTGCGCTCATCGAGTGTGATGTGTTCATGTTTGCCTGTGGATGCTGACACCATGCTTGTTAATATAGTTAATAAGCGAATGTTTACACGTTTATACGGACGATAAAACTACTATTTTTACTTTGTATAGCTCTCTACTAATTTGCTATCGCAATCGATACTTCGGCTGTTGGGCAAAACTATGGCTTTTTTTCACACGTAAGAATTAAAATAATATTGGTGCAGTTCAACACTACTCCCATTTCTCAATTTTTCTGTTCCGGCTCTGCGTTCCGGCTCTTACGGGTTTTTTTACGGTCCCGTGAAAAACATATCAGCGGGGTTCTACATTAGTAGACAGCTGTACAAGTAAGGATACTTGTTTTATCGTTCCTATAAACTTGTAAACATTCGCTTGTTATTAACTAGCATGGTGTCAGCACACACAGGTAAACATGAACACAACACACTCGATGAGCGCGGTCACTCGCTATCAAAACGCTGTTGAGGAAGCGCCGCAGCAGCAGCGAGCAAAGTGCCCTTCGTGGTCTATGCTTCAACACAGACTGAGCGCCGAGAAACACAGCACGCACAAAGCTACAAGCTGCCGAAGCACCTGCACTGCCTAGACTCTGCGCCCAACGGAGATCGCTTTGGAGATATGGCCGGCGCGACCGCATGTGGCGGCGCAGTACGGAGTCAATGCCAGAGTACAACGCTTTCAAGATACGGCGCCGGAGTAACCCCCTTCCCCGTGCCTTGTGAGCGACAGAAGAAGCGCGCTTCCGGCTCGCCTTTCTGCTTCTCGCGTGCGATATTGAGCGCAATCGTCGGCCGACCCTCGCACACCTTCACTCGCACATACAGTCAGTTGAACCCACTTATAACAGTATTCAAGTGCCACGAAAATTCCATTGTTATAACGGGTTGCATGAAAAAAATAAAAATAGACTGGCACAGCTGTTCTGAGAAAACTATAATGGAGGGGAGGCCATTATCTCTCCCCACCACCTTCCTCCATCTGGCTGCTGATTGTGTTGACTATAACTGTGTAACTCTGCTTCCTGCGTGCTCTGATCCGTGTAACAAGTTGCGTCTGTCGGCATTCAAGAATGGCACTGCTACAGTAAAACTTCGTTAATTTGGATTTCATGGGACTGAAAAAATGTCTGAATTAACTGAAAGTCTAATATCGAGGATATCAAGAGAACAACAAACAAATGCTTTGTACTTCAACACGCTTTATTTACTGAATGAATTAGCAGAATGTTTCTATTTTGCACAAAAGCAGTGCGGAAACTGTAGTTCTCGTCATCTCGTGACTGATTAGCGTTCGCAGCGGCGAAGGCCTTCCGACTTCTGTCATAGCGCGGCCGCAGCACGCGTCTTCATCCGAGACACGCTTTTCACTACCGTGCGCACATCCTGATTATTTTTTTGCCCATGTCGCCAGGTTGCCGCCCATAGCGAGGTAGATAGTGCTTCTCATCCTCGACAGTTTTGTACCGAGTCATGGCGACCTTGTGGTTCTGAAGCTGTGCGGAACGCACGCACCGAGTCAAAACTAAACTACCGTTTGCTGCAACTGTGGATGAAACCACGGTCACTATCGACACAATCATGGATGACGACTACTCAATTATTAAGGCACGTGGCCAACGCGGGTACGAGTCAAAACGAAACTACTGTTTGCCGCTACCGCTACGGACGAAATCGCGGCCGCTGTCAACGCGATCATGGATGGTGACTAAGCAGCAATGAAGGCACGCGGCCAAAACAGTGCTATGCGCAGCGGTAAACGCAAGAATTAAGGCTTTGAAGGCACAAATAGGCACAAAGCATTCCAGCGTTGCTGTCATTCCAGTACGATTTTCACTGATGACTATGGCAATGCGAACTCCGTCGCGTCGTTCGGTGGACACTAACACTGTTTTGACTCTATTGCATCGCACATTTGCAGCGCTCCGCCAGGCCCAGCGCTATCAGCGTAGTTGGTGCAGTCGATTCGTGTTCAGAGGGGGCACGGCGTAGGAGCTATGGGCGGAGCACATTCGTGCTCGGAGGGGTGGAAGGGCAACGGGACAGATGCGTGCAAGGCTGGCGATGTGGAGGACTGAAAACAGCGTGTGGCGGCGTGCAACGCCTCTAATTTTTTTTGCTTTTCAAGGAGTTCGCATTCCATTCTCTTTTGGCACGGACACCAATAGCCAGGCTTCATCGTTATAACCGATAATGTGGCATGGGGCATTGTAGTAAGGGGTAGTAAGCATTGTAGTAATACAGAACAGCTATGGTGCCAAAACCAATTTTAGGGCCCCAAAAGAGAAATTCCTCACTACCTTCAGGGCTGCCAAATGTAGAAAATGCAACTTTCTGAAATGTACAGTATAGACCACTTATAATGTAACCACTTATAGTGCAGGACCGGATATAGTGCGGTCTTTTCAGACTCCCGTAAATTTTCCCATAGCATTCCATGTATACACATATCGCTTATAGTGCAGTTGCGGGAAACGAAATACTGGTTACAGTGCGGCTGCCTGGGAGTACGGAAGTCAGTGGAGACCGCGAATGCTCCCCTCAAACGGGCACTCCAAGGAGTGCTCGAGGAAGAAAGAGAGATAAAGTGGAGGAGAAGGGCACGTGGTGCGAACGAACAGCCAGTGAGGCTGAAGCCAGAATCTGAGTGCGAGTCGTGAAATATACAGCGCATAGCGAGCGAGGGCCACGAAACTGCCAAGGCCGGACAACGCTCGCTTCACGATAATGGCAGTAAACGAAACTTCAGGGAGCGGGTGGCGCCGGCACGGCACGTTGAAGGGCGCACGTGGAGACCGTGGAATGTGAGGGAGGAGGGCGGCAGGGAAGCGGATTTCGCCTCGGCAACTCGCCGCTTCGGTGGCTCCCCTCGCCTTCCCTCGTAGCACCCTCACTTTCGACTGTCACCGTGCGCGCCCGCCACTGCTCCAGCCGGCCCGGCGCCAGCTCCCCAAAGTTTCGTTTTCTGCCGTTATCGGGAAGCGGGCGTTTGCCGGCGTGGGCAGTTTCGTTGGCCGGCCTGGAACAGCGCTCTGCTTCCTCTGCGCCGTAGTTGCAGCGTGCAAGGTCAACATGTGACTAGAAAGTAGAGGAAGCATAAAGGAGAAAGCAGGGTTCACTGCCATTTTCTACGCGTGGCTATGGTAGCGTGGCTGAGACGTCGGCACGTACACGCATGTTCCGGCGCAATGCAGAATCAGCGACCTTGCCATTTGAGAGAGGGTGAAATTTCCGCCACATTTTTTAAGCTTTTACTCTATGGCGGTACCGGAGCTAGCCGGTCGGAGGCACCGCTGCGCGATTTGGTTCGAATTAACGAGATTCGACTGTAAGTTGAATGGAAACGTTCTAACGTGATATTAAATTGAGATTTTAAAGGTGAATACCGTATAGACTCGTATAAGAGCTGCACATTTTTTCAGTTGAAGTGCGGCCCTTACAAGGGACCTACCCTTTTGGTCAAAATGATGTCGGCGCAGCCTTGACTTGGGCACACATGGGATCCCTGGATCTACCATTGCATCAGAGGTGTCTCGCCATTCAGTAGCGGCACACGAATGTATGTGGCATCGGGGCACTGAATGCGATTGCTTCTCGTTTGAGTTTTTTTTTTTTCTCTAAATTTTGGCTGCCAAGTTGGGGAGGCAGCCCTTACACGGGTGTGGCCCTTACTCGAGTCTATGGGGTACCAGTACAGTTGTATGTCGGGTGTTGATACAATTTTCATTCAGTGTAGCCATACATTTTGATATGTATTCTTGATGTAGCTTTACACTGTCCAGAAATCGTTTCGCAAAATTGGTAATTTGATATTACTAGTTCAAGTACTATTCAGGCTTGACTATATTGTGACCCTTGATGCTGGTGCAGGGAATTGCTACGCAAGGTGAAACCCTCCCTGGTGCCCGATGTGGAGCCTGAAGCATTAGCGATCTGCGAGCCAGCGTCCTTCTCCCAGGTGCTTGCTCCCTTCCTAGTCTCACCCAACTTCATTGTGGAGAGGTGGTTTCCTGTTCACAACTTCCTGCAAATTGCAGTTGAAAATTATTACAATAAAGTTGCTTCAGACATTGAAATATCTGCAAGATGCATACAAAACAGCACGTCCATATCTCACACCACATTCTGGACGCCATGAATAGCAGCCTATCTTTTTTGTGTAGTTGATGTTAGGACGTGAAGTTTTCTTAAAACTATGCATAATATGCGATCGTCAACAGTTGTTTTTGAAGTGCCAGCCACCATAGCAACAGCCTCGGCGCAGAGTTGCCAGCAGGGGACTGCAGTAAGCTGTTTGCATGGTTGCCCCAAGAAGACCCAGTTTGGCGCGGTGTCAAGCGGCACGTCATTGCAGGAAGCTTGTTGCTAGAACGTAGGTTCCTTATAAAAGAAAGTGTACTTTTGCACTTTCCGCAAGTGTCCAAAAGAGGTGGCGTGCAGTGCCACAGGCACACATCACCGCAGCAAAGTATTGTATGCGCTTCGTCTTGACACAATTTGCCCAAATTTCATCTGTTGTATCCAATGGTCCGTCATTACCAGGTCTGTGAAAACCAGAATTTATTGCATGAATAATATAGGTACATCAAACTGAGAAGAATGGCCTGCTGCATGCAAAAGTATGTTGTATGCAGATCCATTGTAATGGGCATGGAGTGTTGTGCCACCTGTGGCAGAGACATTTTTCAAGGCATGTAAGGCAGACATCAGTCCAGAGGAGAAGTGCAGTGATGGCCATGTTTTGGCATGATTTTAAAACTTTAGCACTTGAAACTTGCTTGACTTAAGCTTGCGGGTAGATGGAAAGCATCAAGCTGAATTTGCGCAACGCAATATAAACTGTCAGTGTCACACAATTAATGTCGCACTTCCCAGCATTGCGACGATGCACAATGGGTGAACACAAAACACTCTCGCGTCCCAAACCACCGCAGAATTTTAAGTAGACTGAAGCACAATAGTGAGTCAGAGCCTGTAAACAAATTTTCTATGCAGCTAGAGTTTTAAGAAATGATGAACTTGCTTTTTGCCTGAAAGTATCTGAACGTCTTAAAATAAACTGACTCTTAGAGATATAACCTGTTGCCTTTTTTTTTTTTTTTTTTTTGCAAGGAAAAAACCAACTTTTCCGAGATTTGTCAAAATCTGGCTCTTATGTCAAGGTTTTATGCAAATCCCACAACTATTCGAACTATTCGCTTCACCGTTGCTTTGCACCAAACATGATATTTACATAAGCCGAGTAATAAGGTGATAGCGAGCTCAGTGTCAAACCGCTGTTTTATTTTCTCTCAAGAGCCTTTGGTGTGGTAACGGTATGTAGTACGCTGTTGCACATTACTCTTATGCTGTATCTAAGAGCTGAAAAGGATAGCTTCGGTGTTGCGTACATTGACAGTGAAGCAGAGACCAGTGCTCTAGAGCGGTGCACTAATGTGCTCTGTTGTCGCAGGATTCCCTGGTGCCAGACGCTTGTCTTCCGACAACACCGCAAAAGAAAGAAGCGCTTTCATTCAGCCCTCGGTTTCATCCAAGAACCGCTGGACACCTCCATCTGGCAGCGCTGGCTCAACGACACGCCCCACAGTTGTGCGGATTCGGACACCCCAGAGGGCCACGCAGTCCCACGCAAAAGGCGCTCCCTCTATGACTTCCGAGCTGATGTACGTTGTGAGCTTTACAGCGGTGGGTCCATAATATTAGTTGATGGGTAAAGCAGCCTGACATCTATTCCACATTGACGCTCAAATGCTGTTCTCCATAAAATGAACTAATCTCGTTGGTGCTACATGCATCTTGTTTATTTATTTCCGATACATCAAAGGCCCCCCGAAGGGTTTTGTGTGATGCAAATCTCATAGACGCAATTTGTTTTCTTCGGAAACTATTCAAGCTGTTTTATGATGCTATCATGCTGTTACATACGGTCCACAGAGATGTTAGTGTCAGCTGGGGTTGTGCGAATACCGAATAGTGGATTTGAATCAAATATCAAATCTAATATCAAATATCAAGGTAATTCTCACAAAATTTAATGCTTACAAAATTATGGCCTGATAATACGGTGCTGCACATGCTCGGGAGTCTCCTAGCGTTTCATAACAAGGATGCACCAAGCTGTTGAGTAACTTAGGTGCATAGAAAATCAAGAATAGAGTACGGTCTACTCTTATTAAAGGGGACGCCAAATTAGTATGCCAGCACTGATTACAGCTCACTTCTATAAATGAAAGTCTGGGAAATGTATTTTTTTGTCATAGAATTTCTCTTGAATAGAAGCAAGTATTTCTTTTCATCTGAAACTAATGATTTAGTGACGTTCTGTTGTACTGAATACCACTGAGGTTCTCAGTTTAATAGTGGACGTGTGTTTTGCGGCAATGTTTTATTGCATAGAAAGTCTTGCCTTCCAGTTTTTCTCCAGAATACAGAAGGGCTAATCCAACTTTACTACAGGTTATCGTAAGGCCAATCTGCGTGGCAGACGAAAGGTTACGTGATCACATGACTTTAGTAGCTGGCGCTGGCAGTAAAGAGCAGGTGCCGTCTGCACCGTTTCATTGTCGGGCTTGCCGCGATTTGTCACCTGTCAAGGATTCTAAAGTCTGCAGTGCATGAAACCAGGTCATGACACGTTCATGCCCACCCTGTAAATCCAAAGCAACCGTATATACTCGTGTAAGGGCCGCACTTCTTTTTTCGAAATTTTTGCTTGGTGCGGCCCTTACACGAATCAGGCCGACGACAGCTCGCCAAAGGTCTATACTGTTTCCGCAGCAGTAGAAGTGTGCAAGAGAGTCACAAATGACATGCCAGGAATGTTTTTATTACGATTCCATGTCCCTATCGCTATCCTCGCCCTCGGAACAGCTTGCCTCGGCGTCTGCATCCCCCCAGAGACGATCATCCTCAGTACCGTCCATGCTGTTCGAAATTCCAGTCACCTTGAAGCTTTTCGCAACTGTTTCCAATGACACGGCACGCCACGCACTCAAAATCCACGCACACACTTGTTGGAGTGATGCCCGCTTCAGCCGTCCCGTAGGGGTCTTCTCATGGTGGCCTCCAGCCATCCATTCCTAGTAGCATCGGCGAAATTCCGTTTTGAAAGGACGGTTAATGCAGACGTCAATCAGCTGCAGCACACTCATTAGCCCTCCAGGAATAACGGCCAAGTCCGTGCGAGTCGTGGCTAGTCGTCCTTGACGCGGTCAGTCAACTGGCCCAGTTCAGTCCTGCGGCGGATAGAGAGCTGGTTCCGGTTCATAAACCGCGTAGCCCACCCCGACTTGCCTTGAATTGTGCCTTGGGTATTTCCATGTGGCGAGCGATGTTCAGGGCTTTCACGCGTACCATGTCAGTTGATACAGCGTAGCCGTCATTCCGAGTGTCGATGACATATTTGACGAGTTCGCCTTCGAGTTCGGGTATTTGCACTTCTTGCCGCAAAACGCCTTTCGGCTCCTGTTGGTAGCGGCGAGGGCATCTTTCTGCTTATCCAGTAACGCACGCGCTTCTCGTCTACGTCGTACTTGCGTCCAGCTTCTCGCTTGCCGTGCTCCTCGGCATATTCAGTCACTTGCAGTTTAAATGAAGCAGTGAACGATCTCAAATGCCGGCCCATCTTCCGTCACCTGCGCTGGCTCAAACAGGGCTCACTACTACTGACAGAGTGACACCAGTTCGCCGGCGACACGATGCAAATGATGCACCACACAAAGCAATCATGGCGCCGTACGCCAACACTCAACCAAGTAGCCATTGGCTCAACCTAGGAGGCATTGGCTCAACCTAGGAGGCATTGGCTCAACCTAGGAGGCATTGGCTCAACCAGCTCAACAGCTTGACCGGCGGAAGCGGAAAACTGGCAGCACCATCTAGTTTCGATTGAACTAACTACACCGTTCTGGCGGGACTTTTCGAACTTTTTTTTTTTAATTTCTCCTTTCAAAGTAGGGGTGCGGCCCTTACACGAGTATATACGGTAGTCTTGTGACAGATTGCTCGAAGCTACAAAAAGAGGCCAACATGCATCTACGAACGATGTCGGCAACAAGGGACAGCTGTTCCATGTGTCGCAAAGATGGTGGCCATGAACAACTTGTTGCCATCCTGTGCACTCGCTTTCATTTAGGAGATGGTTTGTCGGCTTTCCGAGTGTGGCGCGGCTGTTGCGAACAGACCTGCGTTGATTAGGCACCAAACCATAACTTTAGTCAACAACGCCTAGTGCAGAAGCACCGATTAGGCCTTTCTGCACTGTGTGACCGTGTCAGAAATTTGACGCCGGCTGATATGGTAACTGCACTGCTTACAGTCCGTAAGCCATCGCACTGCTTGCTGCTGAATGGTTACCGCTAGTATGTTTTTACGGGTGGATTATCATGTTATTGGTTCCGTGGTCGGGCATGCGGGCTAGATTGACGGCTGTTGAAGTGTCATGAAGTTTGTCACCGTGTATCCAACACGATCTGCGTGTCTATAGGTGGTAGGGGCGAATACCAAATAGTAAGTCTCGAATCAAATACGGAATCTAATCAAGAAAAAAGGCTGAATATCAATACAGTAAAATCTCAGTGATACGAATCTCGGGGGTCCCGTGAAATATTCGTATCACCCGAAATTCGTATCATCAAAACATACTGTTACGTTTGGCCGAGTTGGGTTCCAAGCCGGGAGGAGGAATGTACTTTTAATGCGGCATGCTTGCCGACAGTAGGTGTACAAAAGAAGCGCCACGGCGTGATCCGCAGTCCTTTATAAAGGAACGCTGTGATCAAAGGGCGAGGGAAAACCTATCAGCGCACATGCGCGAAACAGATTATCGTCCGGAACAGATGACCCTGACTTGGGCGCCGGCTGATAAGCGGTGCGCAAACGCAACAATACACAATATCAAGCAGGTGAGGGAGAAGGGCGGCAGGGAAGCGGACTTGGCCTCGGCAACTCTGTCGCTTCGGTGGCCCCTCACCCTCCCTCGTAGCTCCTTCACCTTCGACTGTCTCCGTGCGTGCCGGCCGCTCCCGCCGGCCTGGTGCCAGCTTAGCCCACTCCCTGAAGTTTTGTTTTCTGCCGTTGAAGCTAGCGTTGGCCGACATAGGCAGTTTCGTTGGCCGGACGGGGCCTCTGCTGTTGCTTCCCTCTGTGCCGCAGCGTTGGCTGAGACGTTGGCACGTACATGTGTGTTCCGGCACCATGCAGAAACGGCGACCTTGCCATTTATTTGAGAGTGACACCGCGGTTCTTCCTTTTTTTTATCTTTCTTTTTTTTCTCTCCGCGCGGCATTGAGGGGTCTCGCCTAAGCTTTTGCTCTATGGCAGTGTCGGAGCAATGCCGGTCGGAGGCACCGCCACATGATTTGCGCACTGCTGATAGTATTGTCGGTGCGCGGTATGTTCGAATTAACCATCGCAAAAGCCTTCGTGTTCGAATTACCAGGTGTTCCCCGTGATGCGTTGCCAATCTATAATGTTCCTGCATCTTACGTTTGAATGTGGCGGTCACGTAAATTTAGTGGTGCAGCCAGCTTGTACATTGCAACAAACGACCGATGCATTGCAACAAGCAACTGGCACGTTGCAGATAGGACGCACCCGTGCAGGTGCCGTATCTTGAAAGCGATCTGCGCCGCGCTCAAAGTGCGCACCAGCGCGGACCTTATCGTCAAAATGATCTGCGTTGTTGACAAAGTGTGCCTAGTGCCAGTAGCTTCGTATGCGCTGTGCCTTCGACGTTTAGTTCGCGTTGAAGCAAGAGAGAGCGCAAAGGTCAATTCGCTCGCTGCTGCTGTGCTTCCTCATGCTAGCATTTCGATAGCAAGTGTCCGCACTCATGGAGCGAGATGTGTTAATGTCTACCTGTGCGCGTGACATCATGCTTGTTAATTTAGTTAGTAAGCGAATGTTTAAAATTTTATAGGGCCAGTACAACTGCAGTAGAACCTCGTTCATATGTTTTCGAAAAATATGCGAAAAATAAACGTACGATCCGTGAAAATGTACGATCCGAATCCAGTAAAAATTGAAGCTGACAAGCCTATTGAGGTTCAAGGGCAAAAACATTTATTTCTTGCAAAACATAGTTACAGTCAAATCTCGTTAATTCGAAACTGATGCTGTGGTCCCGTCAAAGTTATGTGTATTCCAATGGGCGAGAAAACTCGGTAATTCGAACATGAAAGCATTTGCAATGGTTAATTCGAACATAACCGCGCACCGACAATGCTCTCAGCAGCACGCCAAATCATATGGTGGCGCCTCCGATCGGCATTGCTCCGACACCGCCATAAAGCAAAAGCTAAGGAGAGACCCCTCAGCGCGCGCGGAGAAATAAAAAAGAAAGAAAAAAATACCGCGGCGAAAATTTCACTCTCTCAAATGGCAAGGTCGTCGTTTCTGAGTCGCGCTGGAACACGCGTGTATGTGCCGACGTCTCAGCCAACGCTGCGGCTGCGGCGCAAAAGGAAGCAACGCGGAGGCCCAGTCCATCGAACGAAACTGCCCACGCCGGCCAATGCTCGCTTCAACGGCAAAAAACGAAACTTCGGGGAGCGGGCTAAGCTGGCGTCGGGCCGGCGGGAGCGGCAGCGCGCGACACGGCGGCGGGCGCGCACGGAGACAGTCGAAGGTGAGGGAGCTATGAATAAGTTGAGAGTGAGGGCGAGGGGAGCCACCGAAGCGACGGGGTTGCCGAGGCCAAAGCGCTTCCCTGCAGCCTCCCTCACCTTCGACGGACTCCGCATGCGTCGCCGTGCCGGCGCTGCCCACTCCGTGAAGTTTCGTTCACTGTCGTTGTTGGGATGCGAGAGAGAGAGAGATTGTGGTTGTGAAGAGGAAGAGGCGCTATCGGAATGCGAGCATTGGCCGGCGTGGGCAGTTTCGTGCCCTCGCTCACCATGTGCTTGCGCGCCGTGATATTTCATGACTTGCATCGTTCGTATGTAACGCTATGGTGCACAAATACGTCAAGAATAAGTCCTTCCTTTAATTCAAACAAATTTTCGGGCCCCTTCGAGTTCGAATTATCGAGATTTGACTGTATTTTCTGCTGGTGCGTCACACCCTCGGACAGGAACAACTCCTTTTGCGCACATTGCAGACCCTTGTCCACATTTTCGTTCTTTCGTGCGAAAGAAGCTTTGTAAGGATTCCAGGCCAGCAAGGGCTTCGGCGAAGTTAGCCGGTGGGCGCAAGCCTTCGTTCTCGCCGCCGTCTTCAGGTGCCTTGTCCGCCACCACCTCCGCTACGATATCGGCGAGTAGTAGCGCCTGCGCGCGACGTCCGCCTGTTTACGCCGCTTAGTAGTTCGCGTTAAAGCGAGGGGCGAGGTAGTGCAAAGGTCAATTCGCTTGCCGCTGCTGCCGCGCGTCACTTCGGGCGACCGAGCAATGCAGAGAAGTCGCGGAGGTGGGGGGGTGGGAATTGAGCACTGCAGAGAAGCCGCGCGGCGGCTGTCTGCCACTTAGCGCTTCACAAACACATGAGAGCGGCCTTTTTGCACACCTGAATGATAATTTTTCGCTGCAGAACGTATCGTACGACCACAGTTTGCCGCAATGCTGAACGTTGCTGCCAAATAATCGTATTTCTGGGAACGTATTAACTGGAACGTTTAAAACATTCCTCTATGGGGTTATGTTTATTTTTCGCGATTGCGAATGTAGGAGCGGGTAATCGTATTAAGCAGGAACATATCAGCGAGGTTCTACTTGGCAGCGGCCGCACGAGTGCTGTATCTTGAAAGTTATCTGCGACATTTAAAACGTGCACAGGCCTCATCTTCAAAGCGATCTGCGATGTGGACAAAGTTCAATTAGTGCCAGTAGCTTTGTATGCGCTGTGCTTTCGACGTTTAGTTTGCATTGAAGCGAGAGACGGCACAAAGGTCAATTAGCTCGCTGCTGCTGTCGCTCCTCCTTACTCCAGCATTTTGACAGCGAGTTTCTGCAGTCATTGAGCGAGATGTGTTCATGTTTATCTGTGCATGCATTACACCGTGCTTGTTAATTTAGTTGGTAAGATATATATATAAGTTGCAATCATATTTGCAACTTTATACGGCCTTTCTGGCGAAACTGCGATATTTTTCTTTTTAGGGATTTTACATTCCATTCCCTTTTGGCACGGACACCCAGCAGCCAGTCTTCATCGTTATAACCGTTAATGCAGCATGGGGTGCATTGTAGCAAGCGGGTTATTTCGCCATAGAAAACATACAAAATTTGACGGTAGTAGATGTTTCATTTGCGAATTGAATTATTTGAATGTTCACTATTCGATTCAATTCAATGTTATTCAATATTCGCACACCCTAGTGTCAACGTGTTAGTTTGCAAAGTGATTCACTGAGAGCAGGCAGATTTCTGTGAAACTGTTGGTTACCTAACACTGTGTACCCAAGCAAGTAAAGGCCATCCTGTATGCCTAAGCTTATAAATTATTGTGTTAGCAGCAAAATCGGTGGTGTATGCTCTAGAGCACTGCACGGGCCAATTTTTGCCGCCCGGGCCCGGCCCGGGCCCGTTTTTACAATGGGCGGCCCGCCCGATCAAAACTTCTATGGCGAGACCCGGGCCCGGAAATAATCTACGTTACCCGCCCGGCCCGCCCTTTACCTTAAGCCCGAGCCCGACTCGAAACCGGCCCGAACTCGGCCCGAGGCCGAAAAATACATGTTTTTCAGAGTTGAGAAGCCCGAGAATAACTCGCAGAAAGCCTGAGCCCGGCCCGGGCCCGCGTCTAAAAACCCGAGCCTGGCCCGGGCCCGGGTCAAAAAGCACACGCCATGCCGGCCCGAGCCGTGAAAAAACTCCTCTACCCGGCCCGGCCCACGGGCCGGGCCGG
Organism: Dermacentor silvarum; assembly: GCF_013339745.2. Lineage (NCBI taxonomy): Eukaryota > Metazoa > Arthropoda > Arachnida > Ixodida > Ixodidae > Dermacentor > Dermacentor silvarum. The sequence continues at coordinate 170,126 of NW_023606236.1, forward strand.
GCGGGCTTTCGGGTAAGCCCGAGCCCGTGCAGTGCTCTAGTATGCGCAGAGTTTTCAGTTAAAGCTCCACCCCTTCTCACCTTCTTTTTTTTTTTTCTTAGGCTGTTAGCAAGCTTTGACGAGTCATTGTCACTATGGCATAGTAAGGTGGGGTGGGGGAGTGTCTAGTGGGTGAATTTGAGAATGACAGTGAAAGACTTTTACCACCTTTCACTGTGTGGCTTACGTAACGTCTAGCTTTGGCAAAAGTGACCTGTCTAGTTTAAAGGGACCATAAAGAGCGATACTAAATCAGTTTAGACTGACAAAGCATTCTTTCAAACGGTGTTCTCGTTAATTTCAGCTTAACAGGTTGATTATTAGATAGGAAAGTGAAGGTCAAAGTTTCTGAATTTCCCGATGAAATCCCAGTGCCGGTATGCAAGTGTGACATTATGGGTTGCAAGGTATCTTCTCATACGTGAGCCACTGTGACTCAGTAAAAGTTAGAACTTGCTGGGTTCAGTCTTTGGAGAATACAATGTACTAGTCCATCTTAACCGATAATACATTAATTAGGCCTGAGCAGATTATGTCAAAATCCACGACATCAAGGCGAGCTAGTGCGGAAACTCCGAGGCAGTGTCGCCACCCATGTTTCACTTGTGATTCCTTTCTGGCTTTTAGAGCGTATTCTTGTGGTTGGTGTAAGAGTGGCGTTTTTGTTAGCACTGTGGCAGCTATCGCAGCTGAGATAATTTTTCTCTTTAAGGGGAACATGGGTTTTTAGACCTAAAAATTACCAAAAAATCTACCTTTGCAAAATTGCACTTTCGGATTCTGCATCTATTGTTCTCTTGATCTACAAAGTTTTTTTATCTCGTATGTCGATATTTAAACCGCAATATATTAGTTTTAAAACTATAGTGTGGGGGATTAGCTTGTTTTCTTCATTTTTGCTAAATACAAATTTTGTACACCCAGCAATACATTCACTGTGATACATCAGTAGCTATCACAGATAGAATATTGATTCTTTTGCAGCATGAAGCTAGATGTTTGGAGCACGCAACATAGGAAGCACTTTTCACATTTTTTTTTTTAAGTTTTTTAAATTTGTCTTTTGGTGTGACCAAATGCATGGTCATGTTCAAAACAATGGAGTTCAGTGTACTATAAATTAAGAAATATTGACCCAATCATAAAACTGCTTCCTATGTTGTGAGTCTTGTGCTTTCTGCTATTCATTCATATGTCATTTGTATATTTTTGTGTGGCGGTTATTTGTCTATTGTAGTAATAACAAAATACATTGTTTTCTTAATTGTGTAATGAAATAATGAACGTACAGAATAATAACTGCATTCTTAGAATCGGGAGAATAAACTAAACAAGCATGCCAAAATTTATCAGTTTGGTTCAAAAATAGGTAAAGGATAGCTCTAATCACCATATCCCCCTAAGTGGACACAATTTTTGCCTGGGGAAATTTCATGCCAGAGCTTGTTTAAAACTTCCATGTTTATTTCCTTTGTAATGATTTTTCTTTCTTTTTTTTTTTTTTGTTAGTGATGTGTTTTTGCCATATTGGACATTGCACTAACCTGTGTAATTAATGGCAAATCATTTCTTCTAGGAATTTGTCGAGGTGGTCTCTCCTGTCAAAAGAAGCAAGTGCTGACTGAGCACCAGAAGGAAGTCCGCAAGGAACGGAGGTGAATGGATGCACGGTGACCCTCGTAGTGTCACTTCTGTTGTATCGCGAACGGTTCTCAAATGGTGTTCTGAAATGCAATTTCTGTTATGAAAGGGGTCAGCCTGGCCTTGGCAGCTGCATTCCAGTGGAGGCTAAGCGCAAAAATGCTTGTGTACTTAGAATTGGGTGCAAGAACCCCAGCTTGTCGGAATTAACCGGGAGTCCCTCGCTACGGCGAGCCTCATGATCAATTTGTGGTTTTGGCATGTAAAACCACAGAATTTAAAAATCTTTATTTTTACCTAGGCTAGCTGTTCATTTGGGAAAAACTTAGCAAGTGACTTGCACTCTTTGCGCATCTTGGTAGGGTTCAGTAGCAGCTGCTGGAAAATATTTGTAGGTTTGCTACAGCAGTACACACTAACGATAATGCTGATAAGATTAAACGGTCAGTGTCCTTAATATGCATAGGGCATGGATGGTTGCGTGGCAAAGTGTCGTCTTGACTGATCCCCTCACTGCATGTTCCCAACTTGTGCATTTTAGCCCTCGGGGCAGTTCAGAATCATCCTTCTAAAGCCCACGGAGTAATTGTTGGTCCATTACCAACACAGTGGGTATCCACATTGGCCATCGTGCATGCGACCGCGTGCATAGCATTATCCTACTTTAGTCGACAGTACGCTCTCTGCCCCACCACACTTTCGTATTCAGTGAGCCCTAGGCCGTGCCACATGTGTGCCTTGTCTTGTGCACAGGTCCTTGCCCGCCTTGTACAGCAACCTGTCCCAGAGTGGCCTAGACAGCCAGGATTCGGACTCCGCAGGTCCGAGGACATGGACGATGCGCCTTCCACCTGCACAAAGTCAGGGCTCCTGGAATCATATTTCTTTCATAGACGCGTGCACAACCTAGAGCTGGCGATTCTTGCCACAAGTGGGCAACGTTGTGAAATTCAACTTCTCAGAGGGAGAAACATCCAGAGTCTTCCTTACCGTAGTTTCATAAAGAACATACATGTTTGGTGTTTAAAAATATTACACAAGGTTGCATCATTTGTTATGCAGGGTAAATTTTATATAGCAGTACCCCGCTGTTACGTTTCCGGTGCTGCATTTTCCTGGCTGTTAGGTCCGTTTTTTTAGCCATCCTGTCATAGCTTCCCATACAACCTGACAACAGCGGGGTTACCATAAAATTGGTAACCCCGCTGTTGCGTCGCAACTGTGGGAACGTTCCCCCATCATGCGTTGCAAACTGCCACCCCGTGCACCGGTCCGATCGGCCATGTTGACTTCCATGTCGCTTGGCTTGGTGGCTTGACAATGGGATTGGCCATCCAAAGTGCCGAGGGCGACACCTATGACATATTTTCGCTTCCGCCAGCAAAGCTTGCCTTCGAGATTCGTATTTGCTATCTGAAGATTAAAGATGGTGTCTATGACGCGTTGGGGCCTTAAAATGGCGTCACTGCGCGCCGTATGCTGTATGTGCGGATAAAAGCGTGAGACGGGAGCTGATGACCGTGGCTAAATCTCGCACGCGTAAGAAATAAAAGCGGGGAGGAAGCACACCTTCTTTCGTCGCAATCGAGACGCCAAGTGCGGGGGGGGATAGGCGACGGCGTTGTACTCTGGCTTCAACTGCGTATTGTGCTGTTGCGCGGCCATATCTTGAAAGCCATCTCCGTTGGGCGCAGAGTCTAGGCAGTGCAGGTGCGTCGGTGGCTCATAGCTTTGTGTGTGCTACGTGTTCTTTGGCGCTCGATTGTTTGAAGCGTAAACAGCATGAAGGTCACATCGCTCGCTGCTGCAGCCGCGCTTCCTCACGCCAGCGTTTTGACAGCGAGTGTCTGCACTCATCGAGTGGATGTGTTCATGCTGTGCGCGCTGACACCATGCTTGTTAATACAGTTAATAAGCGAATGTTTACAAATTTACAAAATACAGTAACACCTTAATTCAAACCCTTGTTAATTCGGAAAATCGATAATCGAACTCCTCTGGTCCCAGCCGGCGTATGTGTTGTTCAATGCAATGCAGCCGCGCTTCCTCACGCAAGCGTTTTGACAGCGAGTGTCTGCGCTCATCGAGTGTGATGTTTCATGTTTGCCTGTGCCTACAGTCGTGAATTCGGACGTATTTGACTGCACATCGGTTAATTTGGACAACTTTCAGAGCTCGGCGAGTAGAAGCAACCAAATGTGTAACACGAAAAAGCAAAAACACCACTAGCGTCCTACCGAAACGAAGCTGCAGAGTCCACATTGCCATAGTCGTAGCGGAAATCGTACGTGAATGACAGCAACGCTGGAACGTCATGCCTTCACTTTTGTGCCCTTACCATACCAGGAACTTCATAAAATGTACTGTCAAAAGAAGTTTCTTGTATATGGACATATACCTGTAAGTTACATTTGTTATTTTTATATTTCCAATATATTTATGCGATGATATATAGTCAATAACCGATTTTCCGGACGCCCGATTTTTCGGACATGCCCGATAATTCGGACACCTTCGCGGCACTGCCACGTACCCTATAGAGTCATTGTGTAAGAACCTCTGAAATTTTGGACGCAAGAAACCTTCGCTGTCCGATTTCTGGACTTTTGCCATGACCATAAGTCCGAAACGGCAATAAACAAAGCCGCCATTTTGCCTCGAACCGGCGCTCGCATGCAGATCCGCTGGCAGCCGTACCCACTGCCACGGCAACATTAGGCCCAACTACTTCGACGTTCGCTACCAAGCTTCTTTCTGTTTGGTGCCGTGTTTTTCAATGAAACAATTTGCCGCTGTTAGCAATGGCGCCGACTCTGCCTTTGTTATCCTCGCCAATGCTCAGGAAACACGGCACGTTGCATAATGTCGGTTCCCGAAAGTCAGCTTCGCCTTAATACAAAAATGTTACGCAGTGAAGCATACGTGAAGTATTGCGGTGAAGCATACCAAGAGTGGAAAGGGGCAATTGTCACGGGCCACAGTATGTATTCCTATACACGCGTGCACCCGCCGTCTCCTTACGATACACCTAATAAGTGCACTGACAGGCCTTTAGAGCTATTTCGGACGTGCCTGTGGCGATTTGAGCCCTTGGGGCAGTAAAAGGCATGCATTCGTTTTTTCGGACTGCCCGATTTTTCTGACGTCTTTGTCAACCCTAGGGAGTCCGAAAAATCGGACGTTGACTGTATTGTAAAATAAACTGCTAAATTTGTACCTAAAAATATTTTGGAAATGATCATAAGTGCGCATCTTTTTTTGACATTTATGCATTCATTTGGATGACCATTGTGTCAGTTGTATGAGGAACTTTTTGAGGAAAACGCTGTTTTATGCATTGAAGCACAAAGTTAATTTTGTGCTTTGAAAATTAATATCTCGAAACTGGTTCAGTCCTGAGAACTCGTTACAAGTGGATCGCCTCGCGAACTCAGTGGCTATAAGTTGTAGATTGAAAGATGTGCCGTAAGTTAATTAAAATTAACTAATTAATTAACTAGTTAATTAAAAAGTTAATTAGCAAAATTATAATTGTTCAATTAGGCATTTTCATTTCTCGTGGAAGTAATGGCCGCCTCATCGAGTAGTGTAGATCAAGGATTATAATTGTGCTATCTGCCACAGGCAATTTTTTAAATTTTGGTGCAGCTAAAATGAAACACCCTGTATAGAGACCATGTATATGAAAGAAACGCAAGTGCCGTGCCTCCGAAAGGCCAGCAAAGGGTCTCCGTCCGATTTTGATGACTTATGGTGGCTTGTTACACTGTGACACAGTACAGAAACAATAAATTACATTTCAAACGGTGCGTTTTGCACCTTTGCTAACATGCTACCGTGTGACGAGTGTGACCATGCAGGATTGTGGTTAAAACGGCCAAGTGGCTAAAACGGCGAACACGAGGTGCGCTACCTGCCGTGGTTTCTCAGCGGTTATGGTGTTGGGCAGCTGAGCACGAGGTCGCGGGATCGAATCGCGGCCACGGTGGCCGCATTTCGATGAGGGCGAAAGGCAGGAAACACCCGTGTACTTAGATTTAGGCGCACGTTAAAGAACCCCCGGGGCGTCCAAATTAATCCGGAGTCCCCCACTACCGCGTGCCTCGTAATCAGATGGTGGTTTTGGCGCGTAAAACCTCATGATTTAACACGAGGTGTGCTCGATCCAAGGAACCTCCATTACCCATGATTGAGTGTCAAAAAGCACATCACAGTGTGTAGCAGCAACCCGCAAACTGGAATAGATCCGCAAGCAGCTTGTAGCCACCGAACCTCCGAAAACGAGCAGCGTGCCTAAGCTTTCACGCTTGAATCTCGGAGGCCGTAACTTACCACTATGCGCATTTCTCCCGTTTGTAGGTAAGGTAGCTGCCGATAGCGTGCACACTGACGTGTACATCGGAGAAAAACAAAAAAATTTAAATGCGCATCGCAGACGAGCAAAAACGGCACTAGCATGCAACCGAAATGAAGCAGCGCAGTCCACATAGCCATGGTCCTCAGCCTGCCTCAGCGGTAATCGTACGAAATACTTGACTGACAGCAAGGCCGGAACGCTTCGTGCCTAATTGTGCCCTTAAAGCCTTTGTTTGCGTTAATCGCCACGTGTAACACTGCATTGGCAGCTAGCCGCATGCCTTCATAAGTGTGTAGTCACCGTGATCGCGTCGATTGCCACCACAGTTCCCGCAGTGGTTGTGGCAAACAGTAGTTTCGTTTTGACTCGGTGCGCGCATGGCTGCATGCCTTCTGAACCGCGAGGTCGCCGTCCGTGATCGCATCGACAGTGGCTGCGGTTTTGTCCGCAGCGGTTGTGGCACGCAGTAGTTTTGCTTTGGCTCAGTGCAGAGCTGTCGAAGATGAGCACTGGCTACATCGCGATATACGTACGATTGCTGGCGACCAGCTCACTGACAAAAAAAATCATCGGGATGTGCGCGCGGTAGTGAAAAGCACGTCGCAAATGAACACGGTCGCCGAAGCCGCGTTGCGAAGGATGTCGCGAGGCCTTCGCCGCTACTAGCGCTAATCAGTCATGAGATGACGAGAATTTCAGCTTCTGCACTGCTCTTGTGCAAAATAGAAACGAGATTTGGCGATTCATCCAGTAAATAAAGGCGCGTTGACGTAGTAAGCATTTGTTTTCTTGATACTCGATAATTCACCAATTCGGTTCATTGAGCGGGGGGGGGTCCTTAGGACTTCATGGAGCTTAGCAAGGTTCCCTGGAACGAACATGCTTGAGAACTCCTGGCCTAGACTATGCACGTGATCCCACGTTTCATTGTTGCTGAGATCTGGTCCAAACACTGACAACGAGCTTCACGGAACAGCTTTTCACCAGCTGCCCTGCTGGTGAAACTGGACACTGACATAGTTAAGCCTAAGCCACTAGGCCTAATCGCTGTGGGCTTGGTCAGTAAATTAAGTTGCAGTTTACATGCGCTCTGCATCACCGCGAATATGCAGCAATGTGACCGGTGCTATCACGCATGCTTGCCACATTTGCTTGGCGAGTACAGTCCAACCTAGTCAAGCCACCGGCCATAATGCGTATAACGCTGTGTCACAGGTGTCACAGGCAGACGCAGAGAACGTGAAGACAGACGGTAGACTATTGCCTAAGCACGTGTACTGCAGCACATAGAGGAAGATACGGTAGCTAGGCTCGAGAGTAGCTAGGCTCAACGAGCGTGCAAGGCAGCCATTTTGAAATGCCGACAGCTAAATGGTAACGCAGATTTAGGGTCGTACTCGATTCTAATGCGCACGCAATTTTTGAACCTGTTTTATTGGGAAAAAAGTGCACGTTATATTCGAGTAAATACGGTATTTGTGGCTTGAGGGGAGCGTTTGCCGTCTAGGTTGACTGCCGAACTTCCAGGCAGCCACACTGTATCCGGTATTTCGTGCCCCGCAACTGCACTCTAAGCGTATCGATACGCATATACATAGAGTGCTATGGGAAAATTAACGGGAGTCTGAAAAGACTGTTATATCCAATCCTGCACTATAAGCGGTTACGTTATAAGAGGTCTATACTGTATCAAGGTTTGACCTTATTGTCATATTTCTGGTCATGATATGACAATAATTTCTGTTTGTACAGAGTATCTTTGTTATTTTGAATTATTGGATGTTTGAATTTGTTATGTGTAGGGTGCATTGAAATTTTGTGTTTCAAATAGCCTGTTATCTCCGTTTCGCCAGATTTGACTTCAAGTTAACAGGGGTCTGCTGTATTTTGTGAAGTAATTGGTTGGGGTGTGAAAAGCAGGAAACTGTTCCTTGTAGCAAAAAGGTGCATTGATGGATGTCGGGGCAAGTTCTGCTTTGTGGGCATGTTTTTTGCCTCACATGTGTGCTACAATGTTTCTTACTTGCCTTGAAACGCTGCAGAACCAGGCTGCGCGGTCCGTGCCTGTGATCGTGCTGGATTCCGATAGTGACGAAAATGGGCTGCAGTCAGAGGGACCACCGAGCCGTGAAGTGTGCCACACTCCACCATTGCAGGAGATCCATCCGCCAAACACAGCCAGTGGCGACGTAGTGCCTGAGACCCAACAGGACTCCGCACCCTGGCCAACCTCTGTGGAAACTCCCAAGGCAAGCATGCAACCATTTGCAAGCAACTGATCTCAGAACTGGTTTTGGCACGTAAAACCCCAGAAAGAAGAAAAAGAAACAACTGATCTAAGGGCACTGCAAAAACAGGAGTACAGCAGGCTTACATTGATTCGACCCTAGTTAATTCAATTTCTTGGCTAATTGTAAGGTACCAGCTAGTGCCCATGCATGTCTATGGGCCCAAACTTTCGTTATATCGATCCTAAAATTGGTTGTCGCCAGGTAATTCGAACTTGGCTGGTCAGCACGCACGCATGCATGTACCTAACAGTGAATGAATGTATTGAAAACACTATTTTGGGCCTGCCCCAGGAAATTTTAAAGCAGAAATGGTAGCTCACAATTATTAGAGTATTTATTCGATTCTAGTGTGCCACCTTTATTTTTTTTTTTTTTTTTTTTACGAAAATTGTGTCTGAAAATTGCCTACACAGTGCAATCTGATACGAAACCAAAACCAAACACGCCTTAGCGGTGTTTGCTACTGCCTACCAACAGAGCCAGTCTTGTCAGTAATCTCCGTTGCCATCACAAGATGGCGACCTTGGATGGCCGCAAATTGAGTTCTTGCGTAGTATGATGACAATGATGCACCGCTTTCAGTCTGATTACGAGACCACTTTCATGTGATAAGTTGTTTTACGTTTTAACACTTTCCTGCCCACAGGAAAAGCAGCAGCTTTTGGGTAGTCTAGTAAAGTACTTTTCCCTATCACAAAGCATGCTTGATGCTAAAGTGTGTGCGCGTATGTGTGTGTGTACACACACAAACACGCATATATTTGTAGTATCAAATTGCAGAAGGAATTATTTCATAATGGTACTTTTCCAAACAACATATTTATTAAAAAGATTTTTTTTTTTTTTAATTTAGGAAAGAAGACAAAGTTGTATAAAAATGTCATTGTTGCTTTGCACAGAAACACCTTTAAAAAACTGTCAGAATATAAATTTTCAACGCAAAGGACCTGCGCAATATTCCAGCAAATATTGTCTTTCTATGTAAAACAATTCTTACGATACAAAAAAAAAAATTTTTACCCTAAGGTCTAGCCGTAGAGCAATGCCGAGGTCAACTCCTGGCCTTCTTTTCACCCTAAACTCGACTCGCTGCACGGCCACCGGATAATGATCCCAACCGAAGGTTAACACCCTGCAGATAAGAACTGTGACCTTTAGAACACGCAGGATATCTTTATATCAGTGCATGGCAGCTTTAAAACAGTTCGGAAATCTGACAAACCGAACATGTCTTCCGCGTCAGTGCTGCTTACAAAGTGCAAAAACTCGCGTGCAGATGCATTAGAAAATTAGAATAGGTAGAAATGCGACATTCCCGTGCATGAGTGGTGCACGACGCCATCTTGGCACTTACGAGTGCTCAATGCGCCAACCACACCCCTTCTCCGGAGGCACTTTAAACATTTGTGCATAGAGGAAAAATAAAACGGAGAACCGAAACTGATGAAATATTTCTTAAATAACCTAATACAGTCGAATCTCGTTAATTCGAACGTGCTTAATTCGAACTGCCGGTTTATTCGAACTGGCGCTCTGGTCCCGTCAAAGTTATGTGTATTATAATGGGTAAAAACGCTCGATAATTCGAATGTGAAAGCATTTGCGACGGTTAATTAGAACATACCGCGGACCGACAATGCTCTCAGCAGCGCGCCAAATAACGCGGCGGCGCCTCCGACCGGCATTGCTCCGACACCGCCATAGAGCAAAAGCTTAGGAGAGACCCCTTCATGCAGTGGCGGAGGCCCAGTCCGGCCAAATAACTGCCCACGCTGGCAAACGCTCGCTTCCTGATAACGGCAGAAAATGAAACTTCAAGGCGCAGGCTAATCTGCGCCGAGCCGGCTGTACCGGCGGCGCCAGCACGGCGGCGGGCGCGCACGGAGACAGTCGAAGGTGAGGGTGTTGAGAGAGGGCGAGGGAGCCACCGAAGCAGCGGAGTTGCCGAGGCCAAATCCGCTTTCCTGCCGCCCTCCTCCCTCACCTTCGACGGTCTCCGCGCGCCGGCACCCGTCGCCATGTCGGCGCCGTCCACTCCCTGAAGTTTCTTTTCTGCCGTTATCAAGAACCGAGCGTTGCCAGCGTAGGCGCAACTCGCTATGCGCTTGCGCGCCACGCGATTTCACGACTCGCACCGTTCATTCATCTTGCTATGGTGCTTGAATACTTCAAAAATACGTCCCTCCGTTAATTCGAACTTCTTATAATTCGAAAAAATTTTTGGGCCCCTTCGAGTTCGAGTTATCGAGATTCGACTGTAGATGGTGCTAGTTGTCTGGGAGCATTCGGAAAACGGCAAAGTACTAATTTGCAACCATTGATAGCGGCTTATCGATGGGAATAGGTGCAGACAGGAAAGTGATAAGCTAGCAGCAACAAGTTGCAACACGTGTTCTTGGTTTTTTGAAGTGCTTGCTGAAAAGAATTTGGACACATCCATAGAGTGCACCTCTTCTGTCTGCGGTAGGGCCAGAAGCCATGCAAGGTGGGCTCTCCTTCCCAGCCGATGGCAGCAGGCAGCCCCCGAGTGCATCGTCCTAAGGCCAGACTCTCCTTCACTCGACCATCTGCGCCAGGCCAGGAAACGTGTGAGACATTGGCAGACACTGACATGGTACCCAGTTCACAGTCCACCATCGACTCTACTGACGAAGTCGAAACGGTCAACTCTGGTCAAGATAAGCCAGTCGTGGATCACACGCTACAAGATCCGCACCCAGACAGCCCCGTCACAGTCTGGCTGCAAGACAAGGAGAGGGGCCGGCTAGTTGCCAGTCAGGAGACGCCGGTGTCTCCTGCCAAGAGCAAGCGCCGAAAGTGCAGGTCATTACCGGCAAGTGCTCAAGAGGACACCGGTGACAACCTCAAAAAGAACAAGAAGCATTCCCGTGGGTCGCTGCTTGCTAGCGCTCCTATCAGGTGGCAGGACGAGATTTTGGAAGACGGCATCGCTCCGCTTGTGGACGATGATGCAGAGGAACCTACAGACAGCCTGCCTGCAGAGCAGAAGTTACAAGAGTCTGGGGAAGACGACAACACAGTTAACGGGCACGTTGAAGAACTATGTTCAACACAAAGTCAGCTGACACTGAAACGTACAGCTGCGAGGAACACTGGTGGATGAAAGAGAGCCCGTGACAAAGGACGTCAAAATCCCTCCGCACTGCGAGCCTTCAGTGGCATCCCGACTTGTAAACAGTGAGGCAAGCGAGGAGTGCATCCTGAATGAGCGAAGGTTCCTCTGCATGTTACAGTGAAAGCACCGAGTGCAGCATCCAGGCAGCCACATCTCAGGCCTCACCGGAGTTTGGTGCACCTATTCCAAGCTCTGAAGACACTGATGGAGTGGAGTTGGCAGTGGACACCGAAGAGCAAATAGTAGCCCAAGGTTGCACTGAGGTAAACTCGAGACGAGCGCTCCTGCTGATGACACGTCCTCGTTCTGTACGGTGCCCAGACTGAAGATGAAGTGGCGTCACCATGGAGAGCTCTATGCCACAGACGATACTTCATCCAAGCCGGAGGACACGCTAGCGCAAGGAAAGGCTGTCAGAGGAGCGCGCAAGCGCAAGCTTCCTTCACAGACGACATCCCCAATCGCCAGCCGCCTTCGGGCCAAGCAAGTAAGTAGAATGAATTTCTAGTCGGTAAAAGCATGTGCATGCGCTCCGGCACATAGAGCATGCCTGATTTACTCATACCACCAATTTACTGTTTGTTGTTTTATCCTAGGCATAAGCAACCAAGTACAGTGCAGTCCCTTATAACGATATCAAGAAGAATGAAAAATTCAGTCGTTATAACCTATCATCGCTATATCTGCACTGCCGTAAACAAAGCTGCCGAACATACCTTTGTAGCTCCGAAACCAAATTTGCCACTTGTGATAAAAAATATACGTTTTAGAAAGTAGCCTGTGAAAAATAAAACATTTATTTATAGTATCTCCAAACAGCGTGTCAAGCGTTTGGCGCAATATACAGTCGAACCTCGCTACAACGAAACTCACGGGACACGCGAAAAATTTCATTGAAGTGAAAATTTCGTTGTGGCGAAATTTGCCCCAAAACACTGTCAATTTCAGTACACACTCAAAAACATCATTCATTTTCGAAAAAAGTCGGTCATCTTTGCTTGCCTCCGTCCTTTAGTCATGATCGCCGTGGTGCGACGTTCGCACTCGGTCAGCAGATATATTGTAACGTCATCATCGTGGTGCCAATGAAATTCTGAATGACGTCAAAAGTGTCCATTACAACCAGTGCACGAGGTGAGGACAATGCTTCTTGTGCATCACTTTCATTGTCCGACGACGCGTCGTTACGGCGAAATTCTTCAATGACGGACTCGTCGTTCAACTCTTCATGAACAATTACTCCGCGTCAATGGCGATGTACTCATCTATGCTGACGTCCGTTGGTACATTTCCGGTGTCTCGAAGGGCTGCCCACGCTGCAGTAACTTCTGTAGAGGGTGGCTCCACTCCAAAACGATCTTCCTCGTCCGTTGTCGAGTTGGCCGTCACTTCAGCCTCAGGCTTAAAGCCAGCGTGCGCAAAGCAATTTTCAATTATGCTGCGCTGGGTTGCCGTCTACGCTGCGGCAATCATTTGTAGGGCCATGAACAAGTCGACTTTGGTCTCCCCCCGGTGTCAACATTCAGCAACAGTCGCTAAATCAAACGCTGCCAATAGGCACTTTTCACGCTGTGAATGATGCCTTGGTTTAACGGCTGAATCAAAGGAGTGCAGTTTGTGGGTTCTTGGTGTCTCACAGGAGACCAACCACCGCAGGTTCGAGCTTAGCGAGCCACAGGGCCGCGTCAGCCGTCGCCTCCAGCACCGCTCGCGCGCGAGCTCAAAGGCCGCAAGGGGCTACCGAGCGAGGCACGCAAAACACAGTAAAGCCCTGAGTTGACGGAAACCGTTTACTGAAACCGTCGGCACCAGCACTGCACAAAACCCGCACGGAGGGGAGCCAAAGGGTCCCGCACCAGGGCGAAAATACAATAACAGGCGCCTATAGCACGTCGCGGCGAGAGCACCGGCTCAAGCTGGGACACGCCGCTAGGAAAAGTCCCGGCGGCTATGCTACTTGCTCTGGCGATAACCAATGGGTCAACTCGCGAGAGCACGGCAATATCCTTCGGCTTAGGCTTTCAGCAAGTGCGGCTCGGCGAGGTACGACCTCGCGCGAGCACTAATGGCACCGCTCGTCGGCTTAGCGTCGGGAAAGGATCAGCACAAAGTACGCGCTCCCCGCACGGGCAAAGGCACCGTGCGCGAGCTCCAGTCCTAGTCACAAAGGTGTCGGCGGACGAGAGGAAAGCATGAACGTACCGTGCGCTGGTCCCGGAGAGAAAGTTCCCGAGCCACGCTCCGCCGCTCGCAGCCCAAACGCGCGGCCGCGTGACGTCCGCGCCCCGCCCTCACCGCCAACCGCCGCGTGCGCAGTGCCACCGCGGGAACCGGTTAGGCGGCGCGGGCGGAGAAGGAGGCCAGCGGGGAACGATGGCGAGGGATGGCAGAGCAGGCGAAGCCCGTGCAGTCATGCCGGCGCAACCCTCAATCCCCACATCCTCCTCTCCTTAAATGCCCCCCTACCAGCCTGGCGAAACAGCTAGTAGGGGCTTATGCATCAAAGACAATTGAGTCTTTCATGCACAAGCTAAATGCTAACCTCAGCCCAGCAAGTACTCTCAACACACTGCGTTCCGACATATAAAACGCTTTCATGCACTATAATAACAGTAATTATATACAAGGATCGTGGAAAAAAATATAAAAAATTAAACTGCTACGCTCTATAATACAAAAAAAAAATACCGCGAGAGGGGAGAAATATTAACAAAATAGTCGGCCGCTGGCGCGGGACAGTGTCCCAGGTGCGAAGGGCAACGGCGCGTAAAGTTCTGTGGCTAAGGGCGGTGGCCGAAGACGTAGGAGTCTCGAGGGCAGCCTTGATTGCAGGAACGGGCTCACCGTTGGTAGATCGGAGTTGTTGCTTTCGTGGTGGTGGCGGTCCCGAACTCCAGCCGGATGGGGCAGGACACTGCCGGGTCAGCTGGCCACGCCGCCGGAGCCAAGATGAAAGGGGCAGCCACAACCGTGGCTGCAAGGCGTTTGCACGGCGGCGGCGACTGCAGAGAGCCGGGCTCTCGATCTGTCGTCAAAGGGTCAGTGACCCCGTCCACCTTCAGTGTCCACGATGATCCGATGCAGCAGTTGGCGTGATTTCTGGTTGTTTCGAAGAGCAACAGGCACCACGCACGCACGCACACTCCTTGCGGTTTTCTCCAAGCTGCGCAACACTCCCAAACACCGCCATGCTCATCGCCGTACACAACGCGCCGCGCCATAGAAGGCGCAAAGCGTCCTTCGTCCCCCTCACACCGACGGGTCAATGGGACCATTGTCCACCACCGCGCCTGACGACCGCGCAAATCAACAAGCCCCTTCTCGGCAAAGAAAAAAAGGAAAAAGAAAAGAACAAGAAAAGAAAAAAATCTTCACCGTCTACGTACAAGAAAAAAGAAACACACGTAATGAATTAAACTATAAGGCTGTACACGTGAAAATTAAACACACTTTCGGAAAAAAACATAAATACACTCAGCATGCGTACTTTAAAAAATGGGGAAAAAATGCACACTGTTAAAACACTACATAAACACACTTGCAATACTGGGCTGGGACTAGCTTCTTTTCGTGCACTGGCCGCAAAGAAGCTAGCCCACTGAGGCTACGCATTTTACTGAGGGCCTTCGGTTGCGGAAAAGTCCGTCGTCCGGCGCGAAATCACACAGGTGACCGCTTCCTCAGATTGTACCGGTGCGTGGTCCGAATGCGGTCCGTTGCCCCGGGTGTGCCCCGTTGCTTGCGCGCAATGCCACTGGACACTGGCGCGAGCTCGTCGGACCGTGACGCAAAGGCCTTCAGGTCGGCGATATGGGCACGGCTGAGTTTTCCCGAAGGGGAATCCTTCAGCAAGTACGCGAGCGGAGACCAAACTTTCTCTACTCGGTACGGACCAAGCCACTTAGGAGCGAGCGAGGCTGAGAACCCCTTGGTCGCATCGCTAAGAGCGTGGTTGCACTTCAGGACAATCACCTACCTTAAATGAAAGATGGCGTTGCTTCCGGTCGTATTGAGCCTTCTGCTGGGCCCTGGCAGACGCCAAACTCTGCCTTGCTCTACAGAGAGCCCGACAAAGCCTGTCCCGAAGTGCTGAAGCGTAAGCAGAACAGTCTGCCGCGCTTCCTCGTCCCCGAGCTGGCATTGCATGACACTGGTCACCGGATTAGCCAACTCCCTTCCAAAATTGAGAAAGGCGGGAGAGAAACCAGTTGAGCGATTCTCGGAGGTTCGGACTGCGAACGCGAGCTCATTCAAGTGGTCTGCCCAATCCTTTTGACGTTCGGCAAAGGCCGCTAACATTGGTTTAAGAGTTCTATTGAGTCTCTCCGTCAAATTGGACTGGGGATGGTAGGGCGAAGTGGTGCAGTGATTAATTCCCAGGGAACGGCACGTAGCACCAAACACCCGAGCGGTGAAATAGGACGCGTTGTCCGTAATCAGTCTTTTCGGAAAGCCGAACCGACAAAACACTTCCTGTAGCCTTTCCAGCACCGCTCGCGCTGCCACTTTACGAAGCGGAAACAGTTCCACCCATTTAGAAAATGATCAACGACTACCATCAGGTGTGTGAACCCCTGCTTACTCCTGGGGAAAGGCCCCATAAGATCGCAGGTGGCCACTTGCCACGGACGCTCACTGTCGATTGGTTTCATCAGCCCGGGCGGCTTGCCACCCCTTGATTTCACCATTTGACAGACATGGCAGGAACGGCAATAGCGAAAAATGTCACGCTTTATGCCAGGCCAGGTCACAGTTTGGCTTAGTTTCGCAAAAACTTTAGAGCCACTCAAATGACCGGCATGAGAACATCAATGTTCGTCATGAGAACATCGCAACAGTGCGCTTCTCAGACTTTTGGGGATAACCACCTTAAACGGGTCCACAGCGTCATCATCGGTGGCTATGTATTTCAGCAGGAGCCCATCATGATCCAGCAAATATAAATCCGCCGGGGACTCAGCGACACACGCTGTTTCCGGCCCCCCTGCCCCGCCGCACTACCAGCAGCATCTCGGCGCTCCGTCTCCCTGAGACCGTCGCTCACTCCGCGACAAAACGGATCAATTTGCTGGGCCTTCAGTAGCTCTTGCCTGAAAGCGATTCCAATTCTCCCAAAGGGGAGGTTGGTCTCGTCCCCACTCAGGACTGCAGCCATCGGCGTCATGGGTTCGCTTTCGAGAAGCTCCCCCGCACGCACGCTTTCCGGCGCGCTGCTTGCCTGGAGCGCGGAGAAACAGGTTTGCCCGCTTGCGGACTTGCCTCTCTCTCCGCTCGTTTCGCCCCCGACGCTAGCTGGCGCTAAGGCACCGGCAGCGGCTGTTGCACCTGGAGAAAAGCTCTGGGTGGACAATGGGGCACGAGATAGCGCGTCAGCTACCACGTTGGCACTTAGATGTAGTGCCTCTTCGTGCCGTGTCGCTCTATCCCCTGGGGATTGTGAGTCGACAAGCGCATAGCGCAGGGGCTTGCCCCCGAATTCTGCGCGCGACACGGATCGTGCCGTGCCTCTCGATCCCAAAGGGGACCATGAGCGGGCGAGCGCGAAGCTCGGGGGCTTGCCCCTGAACTCGGCGCGCGACACGACTCCGACGCCTCATCTGCACAGGCAGAATCGGACGCCGGCGGGCTGATGAACGGCTTTAGCAACGTGAACTGACCGTCGCGATAGCCGCCATTCGCAATGTCCACAACGATCCCAGTTTTAAGGAGAAAGTCCCTGCCGAGAATCACAGGAACACTGAGCCCTGGGAGATGAACAAAACGCTGCGTCTCATTCGCTCTCCCCACCTGACAGTCAGCCTTGCGGCGCCAGCCGAATGCGCCACACCTTTCGCAAGATTGAATGCCGTTCGGCAGTCCCGCAAGCGTACTGCGTGCTTTTGCAAGTGGGACAAAACCTGTTCGCCGAACAACGAAGCGCTTGCGCCCGTGTCCAGCAGCGCCGAAAATTCGCGGCCGGCAATGGTCACCGGAATAAACCGCGTGCGTACCAGCAACACAACCTGCTCGGTACGCCGAGGGAACAAGCAAAGGTTCGGTCACTCGTGCCTTCGCGAGCGACCTGCTATCCCGTTTCCCGGCCTCACAGGAGACCGGGCGCGGTGCAATCCCTTGCAATGTGCCCTCGTTGTTGGCAGCGAAAACAGCGTACTCCGCCGCGGTATCTTTCCCGAGGCGGAGCAGCCTCAGCTCCTTGCCGGGGTCGGCTCGCCGCTTGGCCACTGGGCCGATAACGAGCGTTTCCCTCCGCGATGCGCTGGGTCGAAAAGCGTCCCTGCACATGCGTTTCGGTCGGTGGTGCAGCACAGGCTGCTTGTCTCCCGTGCGTGTAAGGGTCGAGAGCGCACGCGCTCAGCTCCCAAACACACCCCTTGCAGCCGCAAAGGCAGCTTGGCCGGGTTGTTGCCGTTGGGGAAAGGACTCAGGCCCTCTCCACGCGCAGCTCGGCTCAAGGGCCTCGCAGCACTTTACGGCCCACCACCTCGGCCGATACGTGCCGCCAATGCCTGCCGGTTTGCTACGCCTGGCCATGGTGACTCCACTCTATCCCTTCTTTCGCTCCCACTTACCCCTCCCCGTTGGCGCTGAGCCGTGCTCCCTCAAGGGCTGCAGAAGATAGCGTCAACCTTTCCCTTTCCTCAAGAACCACTTATCATCAAGGGCCTCGCTGGCGGGCGGCGGTGGGCGATAGGCGCGCGCGGCGATAATGTCACCTTGAATGCGCTTTGCCTCGGCGGCTAATTCCTCCAGGTTTCGGAAGCGGCCGCCGCGCAGGTACGCCGAAAAGGTCGGATGTGCCTGCCTGATCACCCGTTCGACGCGTTCCTCGTTCGAGGCATTGGGCTCGGCGACTAAGAAAAGGTCTTCCATCACCCGTACGTACTCCTGAAGCGACTCATCAGGAGCCTGTGTACGTAGCCCAAGCTCTCGCCGCATCCGACTCTCGTAGTCAGCGGGTAGGAATTCATGCAGGAATGCCGCGCGGAACTCCTCGAGGGTTGTTGCACGGTGTCCGGAAAGCCTGTACCACCTAGCCGCCGAGTCAGTGAGTGCAACAGGGACGACGCGTCCGAGTACATCCTGATCGTTCAAACCCAGAGCTCTCTGGTAGCGTGCGAGGGAGTAACAGTAGTCCCTGGCACTGAGCAGGTCACCGTATCCGCTGTAGGTCGGGACTGCCACCGTACAGCGGGGGCGCATTTCGGAACAGCCAACAGCGTTTTAACTGCCCCAGAGAGCGCCTGGATCATTTCGGCGGCGTTATGCAACAGCGTCTGTGCGCCTGCTCCAAAGGGAGCCGTTGGCGCGTTATCGGCGCGATCGAGCAAGGATGAACTGACGTCCAGCTCGATCAGTGGCGCGGTTTCCACAGGGATACCGGCCGGCGCGCCGCCGTCCCCAGAGCAAAAAGGGCTCCTAGCGGGGTGCACCTGCTGTCGTTCACAGCTGCCACTTGAGGCAGCTATACGTGAATTGCTTAGGCCGCTTGCAGCCAGCGTTGACAAAACAGGCGCGTGCTCGATCGGTGTGCCACTGGGCGCCACCGAATGTACTCCGAAGGGAGACGTATGAGCGGAATTCGTGGTCGCCGTGATTGAAGGATCCCCACAGGGGGCCGCGGCATACCACTGGTTTTGGCTGTTCAATTGAGAAGCAGCCAGCGTCGATAAAACAGGTGTGTGCTCGATCGGTGTGCCACTGGGCGCCACCGAGTGTACTCCAAAGGGAGACGTATGAGCGGAATTCGTGGTCGCCGTGATTGAAGGTTCCCCACAGGGGGCCGCGGCATACCACTGGTTTTGGCTGTTCAATTGAGAAGCAGCCAACGGGCAAAAGTCGGAGAGGGCTAAGGCCCCGTTTCCGCGCGCGCTCCGTTTACTCCCGAAGGAGTCAATGATCGGGAGCGCTGCGACATCTCGCTGCTTGGCATTCCAAAGGGAGCCGTGGCAGACGAATGTGCCCGTGGCACTGTTCGGAGAGGGCTCTGGCCCCGTTTTCAAACAACGCTACTGCTCCAAAGGGAGCTGGTACGTAGCGCCTCGCGTTGCCGTCCCCACAGGGGGTCGTTACAAGCGAGGGTGCAGGAGTGCGCTGCTCAAGGGGGGCCCTGGCCCCGTTCTCGAGCAACGCGGCGTCTGCTAGCACTAACAACGGACAAAGGTCACTACGCCTAGCAGACATAACGCGGCGAGTCCAATTCGCTAAGGCGTATTTACTCGGCTAAGCACAGACAAAGGCTTAATGAGCCTTTGAATCCGCGTTGGGCGCCAGTGTGGGTTCTTGGTGTCTCACAGGAGACCAACCACCGCAGGTTCGAGCTTAGCGAGCCACAGGGCCGCGTCAGCCGTCGCCTCCAGCACCGCTCGCGCGCGAGCTCAAAGGCCGCAAGGGGCTACCGAGCGAGGCACGCAAAACACAGTAAAGCCCTGAGTTGACGGAAACCGTTTACTGAAACCGTCGGCACCAGCACTGCACAAACGTCCGCACGAGGGGAGCCAAAGGGGTCCCGCACCAGGGCGAAAATACAATAACAGGCGCCTATAGCACGTCGCGGCGAGAGCACCGGCTCAAGCTGGGACACGCCGCTAGGAAAAGTCCCGGCGGCTATGCTACTTGCTCTGGCGATAACCAATGGGTCAACTCGCGAGAGCACGGGCAATATCCTTCGGCTTAGGCTTTCGGCAAGTGCGGCTCGGCGAGGTACGACCTCGCGCGAGCACTAATGGCACCGCTCGTCGGCTTAGCGTCGGGAAAGGATCAGCACAAAGTACGCGCTCCCCGCACGGGCAAAGGCACCGTGCGCGAGCTCCAGTCCTAGTCACAAAGGTGTCGGGACGAGAGGGAAGCATGAACGTACCGTGCGCTGGTCCCGGAGAGAAAGTTCCCGAGCCACGCTCCGCCGCTCGCAGCCCAAACGCGCGGCCGCGTGACGTCCGCGCCCCGCCCTCACCGCCAACCGCCGCGTGCGCAGCGCCACCGCGGGAACCGGTTAGGCGGCGCGGGGAGAAGGAGGCCAGCGGGGAACGATGGCGAGGGATGGCAGAGCAGGCGAAGCCCGTGCAGTCATGCCGGCGCAACCCTCAATCCCCACATCCTCCTCTCCTTAAATGCCCCCCTACCAGCCTACCAGCTAGCCACATCGTCATCACCACTAAACAATGGCGCCCGTTTTCGGTGAACCTAAGCGGCTTGGGTGTTCGAAAAATTGCAGACGATTGGGTTATGTTTATTTTATCGCAAGACAAATTTTAAAGCCCAGCTATACCGAGTGAAAATTTTGTTGAAGCGAAAACAAGCCCAAAAATTTTTCGTTGTGGTGAGAACTTTTTTGCATTGACTTCTATGGCTAGCTGACGGGGAATTAGAAATATTTCGTTGAAGTGAAAATTTCGTTGAAGCGGTGTTCGTTGTAGCGGGGTTTGACTGTAGTCTGAAATCTGCACTTGCTTTTGTGGAAGTTTTGAGTTCACAATCGCAGTGTGCATGGCGTCCAGCTGCTGCGCGAACACTGGTGGCTATAATTTAGCGCGCATGAAATCAGTAAGTGACTCGATCTACAACAGTGCACTTTGGGTGAACATCGGGGTTGGTGTCAAAGACGAGTCATTGTCAAATTCATCGTCACTGCCGCTGATTCCACAGCTACCTTGGTTCTCCACAAGAAAAGTAGAAAGTTGCCTATCAAGAAAGAGTTCTGGCAAGGAGACACAATCTCTCCAATGCAATTCACTGCATGCTTAGAAGAAGTATTCAAGCTTTTAGATGGGGAAGGCTTAGGAGTGAGGATCAACGGCGAATATCTGAGCAACCTTTGTTTTGCGTATGACATTGTCCTGTTCAGCAATACAGGGGACGAATTAAAAGAAATTATTGAGAACCTTAATCGAGAAAGTGTAAGGGTGGGGTTGAAGTTTAATATGCAGCCGGGTTAGGGAACAAGAATTCAGGATCGGCACTAGCCTCTAGAGTCTGTAAAGGAGTATGGTATCTGGGCCAATTACTCATAGGGGTCCCTGATCATGAGAAGGAAACTTGGAAGGATATAAATGGGTTGGAGTGCATACAACAGGCATTATTAAATCCTGTCAGGGAGCTTACCACTGTCGTCGAAAAGAAAAGTGTACAGTCATTGCATTCTACCATTGCTAACATCATCATCATCATTAGCCTATATTTATGTCCACTGCAGGACGAAGGCCTCTCCCTGCGATCTCCAATTACCCTGTCTTGCGCTAGCGTATTCCAACTTGCACCTGCGAATTTCCTAACCTCATCATCCCACCTGACTTTCTGCCGTCCTCGACTGCGCTTCCTTCTCTTGGTATCCATTCTGTAACCCTAATGGTCCACCGGTTATCCATCCTACGCATTACATGGCCTGCCCAGCTCCATTTCTTCCGCTTAATGTCAACTAGAATATCGTCTACCCCCGTTTGTTCTCTGATCCACACCGCTCTCTTCCTGTCTCTTAACGTTAGTCCTAAGATTTTTCGTTCCATCGCTCTTTGTGCGGTCCTTAACTTGTTCTCGAGCTTCTTTGTTACCTCCAAGTTTCTGCCCCATATGTTAGCACCGGTAGAATGAAATGATTGTACACTTTTCTTTCAACGACAGTGGCAAGCTCCCAGTCAGAATTTGGCAATGCCTGCCGTATGCACTCCAACCCAATTTTATTCTTCTGTAAATGTTTATCTAGGTCAATTACTTCTGAATATGTTTATCTAGGTCAATTACTCCAGGGGACCAGGGTAACCTGTGAGTAATTGACCTAGATAAACATCCTTTCCAGATTCTATAGGCTGACTGGCGATCCTGAATTCTTGTTCCCTTGCCAGGCTATTGAACATTGTCTTTGTCTTCTGCATATTCATCTTCAACCCAATTGCTAACATATGGGGCAGAAACTTGGAGGTTAACAAAGAAACTAGAGAACAAGTTAAGGGCCACGCAAGGAGCGATGGAAGTAAAATAATAGCCGTAATACTAATGTTAAGAGACAGGAAGAGAGCGGTGTGGATCAGAGAGCAAACGGGGATAGCTAATATTCTAGTTGACATTAAGAGAAAAAAATGGAGCAGGGCAGGCCATGTAATGCGTAGGTAGATAACTGGTGGGCCATTAGAGTTACAAAATGGATGCCAACAGAAGGAAGCGCAGTCAAGGAGGTCAAAAATCTAGATGTGGTGATGAATTTAGGAAATTTGGAGGCAGAACTTGGAATCAGCTAGCGCAAGGCGGGGTAATTGGAGATAGCAGAGAGAGGCCTTCAACCTGCAATGGACATAAGAATAGGCTGGCGATGCTGATGATGTGTCAGTGCTATAGCTCATGGAAATGGTTGGGCATGGTTACCAGGTTACAAATAACTTTATTGCTAGCTTTCACATCAAATAGTAACATGCAAACAATTCAGCTACAAATTTCAATGAAGTAGTAGGAGGTCATATAAATTAAACTTTCAAATAGCACATTATCAGTGAAGTAATTTATAGCATTGGCTGGATTCGAAGGGCAGCTGTCGCATACAGTGCTTTGAAGGCAACCGCCGACGATCGCAAAATGCATCATTTTGAGAACGCCTTATTTGTCATTGCATCAATTCGCACAGAAAAGAATGAAGATAGTCTACCCTTTGCGGCTTCCAGACTGCGAGGCATCTTGTGTTGAAACCGTCTCGCATGCAGTGCGCCAGCGGCCAGGGGCCGAGTTCTCTATCGAGTGAAACTGGCCTCGTGCCATGGCTCTCATTTGTGCGACAGATTGACAGTGGCTGCCGCTTGTCACATAAGATAAAATTAAGCAACGAGTTTATTCTACCGGCCACTCTTTTGTGTGAAAAACAAGCTGTACTTGGTATTGGTGTCATCAGCAGTGGCGACGCTTCCGGTTGGGCAGCCTAATCTTGCCGTTGTGCCATTTGTTAGCAACCAGCATCTGGAAAGCAGCAGCACAGGACGACGCCGTGTCGTGGTTGTACGATTATCATGTAAACTCATTTATTAAATGCGTAAGCATTTAATAAGTTTACCCACCGAGGATAACCATCCGTCCGTCACTTGGAAGAGAACTGTGCACTTGAAAAAACTGCTAAATTGTTCCTAAGGCTACATTTGTGCTTTAAAGGGACACTAAAGAGAAACAGGAAGTTCAGCTAGAATAAAAGAGGGACCTTCAGGAATGCATGCAGTTTTTGTTGGGTCAAAAATATGAGTTATTAGTGGAGAAATTCGTAAACAAAGACCAAATATCTCTTCCTCAATTTCTCTCACCCCAGATTTGGCGCTGAAGCAGTGTCGTCACAGATTTCATTGCTCTCAGCTAATCAGAATGCGCCATGATACATCACCGCTTGCGTAAACGGCCGAGGCGCTGGATGCATCATGGCTGCATGCATGGTCGCTGCGTTTGCGTTCGCCGCGATGGATACCGTTGCTGCCGCCGAGCCTTGCAACGAAGAGCTCGCCAGGGAAGCAGGACTGCATTTCAGCGATATTCAGTGCAACGGAGCGCGAAATGATTCTCCGTGCTCGAGCGGTGGCGGTGCTCCGCGTGCGATGGCGGTGAGCTGCCGGCCGCGCCGGCGGAAAGCAGAGCTTCGTTTTCGTCGACAAAAGGCGAAGCGTCCGGTCTGCCAGGCGACGATGTTCCCGACAAAACAAGCGTAGAAAGTTGCGCACGTACTCGGTATAGTTATTTCGTGGCTTTATTTAATGACTTTCAGCACTCACCGAGCCGCCAGTTTGCTGCTGCAGGGGCACCGGTAGGTTTGATGAAGGCCGCATTGAGGGAACAGCTGCTCGAGAAACGACTGGCCTTTGGGCCACGCCAAGATACTTTCCGAGGGCAGGATTATACACATAATCCGAGGGCGAGAAATGCAGAGAGCACGCCATCGGTTTCTCTGGCTCTTTTGCCGTTTTATCATCGGCAGAGCACTGATCCATTGCGAACGCCGCCGGGAGCCGGGGCTCTCCGCGCGACACCACATGAAGGACACAATCGAGTCAACACTGCCGCTGCCCCTGAGCAAGCGCCTTGGGCCATTTATACAGCCCTCAACACTACACACACGAGGTATTTCTGGCTGTTTCCCGCGAAGTCAATGTTTTTCGAGCCACGTAACACGCAACCAAACTGTAGAGCGGAACAGGCGCACGAGTATGCATTGACCAAAAACGAAACTACGAAACTATCACGGCCGCATGTATCGCCATGCCATTTTTTCTTATTTAATTTTGTCCTAAACTTGTACTTCCTCGCTTTAAACAGTTTAAAAAGTTGGCAAATGCTGTTTATGTACGTTTAAGGTGTATTTCATTTTGCGTTTTATTAACAGCGATAAATCGCTCTCGACCAATCGCGACCGGCCTGCATTTGTAATCTCCGACGTCACGAACGTGTAGTGCGGGAATTTCGAAGGGGCGTCAGCACCTATTCTTCAGTTTTTCGCTATTTTCTCGCTTATTAAACATCTGTTTGCAGTAAGAATGGTATGGCTGTGATCGTGAAAGGATAATCTACCATTTAAGCTCAACTTCCGGTTTCTCTTTAGTGTCCCTTTAATTGAACACCTCATAACATGCAGTGTAATGACAGAAACATGCTAACAATATGAATCCTGCCATGTGAACATGATTTTATAATAATTGTGAAAACACCTCTTTGTTATTCGAAAAGTACTTGATTTTTATTTGTATCAGACACTATTTCATTCATATTCCATTCATTTTCCAATTTTTCGCAGAAATTGTGTTCACACACCCCTTTTCTACAACCCACGACATTGCTTTATTTACAACTTGCCATATTTTCTCAGCAGACATCCCTCACCGCAGCTGACAACCAGCAGTCCACACTGCTCCCAGCCCCCTATGACATGCATTTTGTCTACACATAATGCCTGAAATGAACAGAGGTGTCAAAAACTGGTGGTGCCCTCTGGTATTGGTTGCACGAACTGCTTGCGGCAAATTCTATATGTTGCCGCCTGTCTTTGCTTTTGTATGCTGGCTTATCAAATTGACATCATCCACCCTGCTTCTAATAACTTATCAAGCTGCTTCTGTAGAGTTATTTGGGAATGCGATGTAAAAGGGTCATTATATGCTGTGAAACATTCGGGCCTTTTTATTAGCCTCCTTGATGAGACGGCTGTTTTCTGTATTGTCATCTGAACGAACCCTCTGATTCTGCATCGCCACATTCTCAGGTGAGGCAAGAACAGGCACAGCAGGGCTCTCCTCCACCACCCAATGGCAACGGAGGCAAGCCACCACCCCGATGGTCGGGGTCTCCGGCAGCCCTGTCGCGCAGCCGCATCATGCTGGATGCTGCCATGCGTAACGTGGGTTCGTCCCCGAGCCGCCACGCAGCCAATGCGCCGGTTGCACCGCAACCCGCCGACGGTGTCAGTGCTGGTCCTCTGCCCAGTATCCTCAGCGGCGCCCACCGACTGAAGAAGGCTCCCCGCAGGGATCACCACAACGGGCCAAGGTGGGCACATTTCGGCCAGGCTCTGATGTGGAAATCGTTGAATTATGTATTTTGTCAAGGTTATTTGCATTCCGTTCATGATCTCTCGTCTTATTTCTTCACTGTGCACTGAATTAATAGGTTTATTGTATGCTGTTGTTAGGCACGTAAACAAACATACACACCGTATTTTCTCGAATCTAGGCAGACTCCGGTTCTAAGCCGACCCCTGAAAAGTTCGATGCCAAAAAAAAAAAAAAAGCTTACCTCGAATGTAGGCCAAACAAAAAAAACCGAGGACAGTATTTGCAAAATGAAGCAGCATTTATTACATATGAACATGGCTAGTTCATTCTACGACACCATCGCTTCTCGCCTTGTCGCTATCCATAGAGTAACATATACAAGGATAAGAGAGGACACTTCCATAGGCCCCTGCAGCTGATTTGGGTTTGCAGCGCACCTAGCGGGTGTGTAGAATCTACACAGACTCGGAGATTGGGACTGCAGGAAGCCTAATCTCGAAGGCTATCTTCTGGCCATTAGAAAAATTACACGGCCTCCAAGATCGCTTTCGTGCGAGTGCTTTTCCCCGAGGCTATATTTGGATTATTTAACGCATTGCTTGCATGCATCGAGTAGCTTCTTGTAAGCTGTACCGCCAGAGCAGCAAGCACACGATGCCACTGTGTGTGTATGCAGACATTTTAAACAAACATGGCAAGTGTTGGAAGAGACGAAACTTTACTTTCAAGTCATATTCTCAGTAAGCACATGCACACTTTTTTTTTCGCAACGTTTGATGAACGCAAGCACAAAAAGATGGGTGCACTGCACAATGCAAGACATGCCAATACAGCTGCCATATGTTGAGAATAAATTTCACAAAAGGAATAAACAGGCGATATTATGAAAAACCCCACAAAACAACAAACTGCAGAAGACAGCATTAACATTAAATAGGAAAACAACGCTCGTCTTTTGAAGCCTAACCTTTCTTTTTAAGTCGTAGTTTCGGGCTGCATAGCAAACAAGGAATGAAGGCTGCTCACTACAGTTGTCAACCAACCACGCTCTCTCCCTGTCCTGCGGTTTAAGTGAGCAATTTTTTCTGACTTTCATTATTTCGAATTTTGTATAATTCGGATTTTTGTAGCAGCCGCGTGTAATTAGAATTAACCAGCTTTTACTGTACACAGAGACCTGTGACCCCGTAGGACTGGCTGGTAGAGTTCTCCCCAGACATCTTGAAGGCACTGCTCGAACACCTTAAGCTTCTCGGCTTGTCTGACGACTAGGCCTCAGACTTCTTAGTGGACCCGGACAGGGGTTTGTTTTAAATAATGTTCCCTCTCTGCAGGATGAGTTCAGTTCAGTGCACAGTTTGCGCAATACACTAGTTTCAAAAGGCTGTATGTGTGGTGTTGGAGCAGCAGATGTTTATTTGAGCAAGGGGTTTCCTAGTGAAATTGTGTCCTACTTCGTTGTGTGCTCCATTTGCAAATTGTCTCTAAACAAGAGCAGTATTTCTTGTAAACACTAAGAAAGCTTCACCTAATACGATTCCGACAATGCGTGGGATCCGTGTAATTTTTTTATAGCTTTGACTAGAAAGGCCATAATACATTGCATGCCACCCAAGTTAGCGATGGCCTTTGAGATTGCATATATGCCTGCAACCTCTGAGGCCATAGAGATGCCATGGAAGAAGGCCTGCCAACACCATCACACTGTGCCTATGTGTGCACAAGGGGTTCTTGGTTAGTTATGGGACAGCTTCTCTCAAGCAATCTGCTACTTGTAGTTCACTTAAACATTTAAGGTTGCCCGTGGACCGCATGGCTTGACTGAGTTATTGCGCAAATGTCTGACACTTGAGCAGACGATCATAGACATCTTCGGAGATGTCAACAGTAGCGGCCATTTTTGTGTGTCTGTATGCCCTCTACAACAGAAACGCAGTGGTGGTGGCTGGCTATGCAAGTGCTTGAAGAAGCTGCAAAAAGTTCCTCGCAGCTGGCAGAAACATGCCGCAGAAAACTGACAAGATTATGGATGGTGTAGCGGTGATCTGAGAAGCCTGGACTGCTGTAGGAAAGGACTAGGCCATCAGACCGATTGCCCCTACAGTAAAACCTCATTAATTAGACCCTCGTTAATTTGGAAAATCAGATCATTGAGACTCGTCCTCTGGTCCCGGCAGGTGTATGCATTATTTAATGCAATTAAACTCTCGTTAATTCGGCCATATTTGGCCTACATCGGTTAATTCAGACAACTCTCGGAGCTTGGCAAGTGTGCTGCGCCACAAAAGTGTGATGCAAACAGCAGAAACGATGCCAGCATACAACTGAAATGAAGTGGCGGAGTCCACATGACCACAGCCATCAACAGAAATTGTATGTGATAACAGGAACGTAGGAACGTTTCGTGCCTACCGTATTTACTCGATTGTAACGCGAGGGGCGACTTTTGTGGCGTCCAGCAAAAAAAAATCAGAAAACCGCTAAGTAGCGCGGGACACCGGATGCATGAAAAAGTTGCAGTTTCGCCTGAGAGGCGAAGCATCAATTGCAATAGCAAATTAGTAGACAGCTATACGGAATAAGGATAGTAGTTTTATTGGCTGCATAAACTTGGATGCATTCGCTTCCTAATTGAATTAACTAACATGGTGTCAGCGCGCACAAGCAAATATGAATAGATCACACTCTATGAACGACCACTGTCAAAACGCTGGCGTGAGCAAGTGCAGCGGTAGCAGTGACCGAAGTTTCGTGCGGTCTATCGCTTCAGCGGAAACTGAGCGATGAAAGCACAGCGCATACAAAGGTAAGAGCCGTGTCGCCATCGCTTTCAAGATACGGTGCGCGCAACAGCCCGGAGCCGCGCAAATTACAAGTACGCAGTAGCCAGCAGAGTGGAAGCCGCACCCCCTCCCTACCGCGCTGCCTTCCGGCTTTCCTCCTTTCGCGTGGGAGATTGAGTCGCCAGTTCCCCTTTCCCGGTCGCAAGACAAGCATTTGGTGCCGCAGCTAAACGTTGCCTCCGCTCCCTCCCTCCCATCCCCCCACGGGCTTTTGCACAACGGAAGACGCCGCGTTTGCTCTCCGCCGTGCGTTCGCTCTCCGTGATAGCACACGTCCCTCACGTGCTTTCACTCGCACGTTGCACTTTTCAGACAGCTTGAATTTCGGTATTCGATTGTAACGCAAGGATCGACTTCGGGTAGCAAAAATCTTTTAAAAACTCGTTACAAACGAGTAAATACGGTATTTGTGCCTTTATAGCCTTGATTCTTGCATTTACCGCCACATATAACACTGCATTGTCGCTGTCCATGACTGCATCAGTAGTGACTGTAGTTTCGTCTGCAGCGGTTGTAGCAAACAGTAGTTTCATTTTGATTCAGGGCAATGGCTGTTTCACCACTGTTTTATCTAACTACCGCTAATATTGAATTTCCTTGCCGACTCAGTTACCTTGTTATAATGAGGATTTACTGTACCTGCCTGGTCTAAAGGAAACAAGTGGTGTAAGCAGTTTCTTTATCATCTTTTTGTTGGGGCTGTTTCCTCATCCAAGGATTCCCTTTCACTATGCCATCACATAGCAGTGACTCAGCAACACTATTACTCAACTAGTACTCAGTAACAGCTACTCAATAACGGACTAGCGCTCGACCCTTCAACGTATATAAATCCACTAAGGACAAGACCAACTAGCCACATCATCAAATGCATCAAAACTATTTTGCCCGCACTAATATATTTTTCCACACACCATTGCTGATGCAATCATTTCGCCTCATGACATTTGTATTCGCACATTTTGTGCCTTCACATGTATTTTGCATTGTTCTTATTTGTTTAATTTTGCCCTCTCTGCATGGTCTCGTGTCCATAGTATCTATGAGTGATAATAATATGTCTTGCCCTTGTTTATTCACAGCAGGTGCCATCTGGCAGGCATGTCTCGTTTGCCGATCCTCCCGTGCAAGGCGAATACGAGATAGGGCCCCGCAAAGCACGCTTCTCCCGAGCCCTGTACGAGGTTAGTAGTTAATAAGAAGAAGGTATTATCTACTAGCCACATTTGCAAATAAAAACTTGAAGCAAGAACTTTGAACAAGTCGAGGTTTGATGTTGCAACAATAAATTATACAGGCTAACATGTTTCGAATAGGCGTGTGTGAATATTTTTTTTTTTTTACTCTAAACGAAGTCTAAGGAATAATAAATAGTCAAATTTTTTCTAACTGAATAATTTGGATACAGTCAACTTCGTTTAATTCGACAATTACAGGACCGATGAAGTTGATCGCATTATCTGGCGAGTCAAATTTAGCAAGATGAAGAAAAAAATGCCATTTGGCAGTATTTTTCTAATCCTAACATGCCGCTAAATCAAACGTGCGCGCGCTTTATGTGTGTCCAATAGAAATCCTGTCAGGGGGACTTGCACCATCACAAACACTGAGAACGTCGCCTCCCATACACCGCATTTCCCGACCACTTGCTAACGTGCACTCGAATACTTAGCAAAAAAAAAAGGGCAAGGGTCTAATACGTGTTGCTTAAACGGCTGCCAGTTTCCTAAAGTCGGCTTTGCCGCACGGCTTTATAAGGATAGTTTCGCCACAGTACATCCGTTATATGTGGTAGAGCATCCGACCGCCGCGAAGGAGGTGTTGGCATCGTGCCGAATTACACTGCGCAGACAATCTTAGGGCAAATTTTCTTGGAAAAAACTAAGACTGTTAGAATTCGGTAATTCCGTAATCAGATATTGTTAGCTGCAATTATGGCTTAAAAATCTTCCTAGGGCAGGCTGCGAATCGGTGTTTTTGAAGGGAGATGATATGTCACTGTCCCCGAAGCTTCATCGCAACACACGCTGACACTAAAGGGGTCACTATTAGGGTCACCATAGGGTTCAGGTGCTATGTGCTGACTGGTCAAGTTCAAATCATCCGGCAAAGGCCAATTTGAGGACCGAAAAATTGAAATTTGGGCCCTCAGAAATGCTGGGGCCAGCTGCTGCTTTTGGCCAGAATCTCATTAACCGAAAATTCTAATTAAACAGTCGAGTTAACGGAAGTCTACTGTATAGTTGTAGGATTTGCATAAGGCCTTGAGACAACAGCGAGAAGTTCACTTATCTAAAAAGAATAATCTCAGGAATTTGTTCTTTTTATTTTTTTCTTTATTTTTTCTGAAGTGCTGTTATTCAGATAGTTCATTTTTTTACAAAGCCATCACTACAGAGAATTCATTTACGGACTTTTGCTGGTTGTTGTAGTTCAGCCTACTGAAATTTTGTGGTTGTCAAGACCGCAGGAGCGTTTCGCACTTACCTATTGTGCGGCCTAATGTGCATCATGCGGCACCGCACTGCTGCAAAGTGTGATCTTGACTGTGGACGCCAGCATTTTAGGCTTTGTTGCAAATTCAGCTCAAGGCTGTGTGCATACTTGCAAGCTTAGCATGTTCCTCCAGTCCAGGCACACAGAGGAGCCTGTGTGCCTAACTGATCTCAACAGTGGACCTGAATGCCACTGCTGCGGCCCTCAATCTGCCTTTTGCATGTCCCAAGTGTGCATGCGGCGAGCGCCGAAAACGTTTTGTACGGCGTTGGTGGTTCGTGCAGCTGACGACGCACGCGTATGCAGCATAGCCGTCGAGCACGCGAACTCTTTATTGTCGGCGCTGTGCCGGTAGACGACACGGTATTTGCGCTGTGTTTCAGTAGAAACTTCAGCTGTTCACAGCGATATTCGGTTAACGTCCGGTACATCACAATATATGCCGACACGACACTGATGTCGGTCAGAAGTCGACCTCACGCCGGCGCCATCGCTCGGCTGGCTGTAGTGGTGATACTGTGCCAGTGGGAGACCTATATTGTCATACAAGTTATGACGAAGAAGCGACAGACCGCGATCGACGACAGCGAGTGATTGTAGTGTGATAAGCTTCCGTGCCGACGACGCCGACAAAACCAGTGTGCTGATCGCCGTGCGAGCGGCCGCTGAGTGAGAGCATCGCACCGACAACGTGAATATTGCCGCAAATGCGCTCGTGTATGTATTTATTGACGCTCAAATTGAGTTGAAACGTGCTTCCGACACTGATATGCACGATTTCCAGCCCTTTACAGCCATCCACATCAATTTTGGGGCGGTGTCGATCTCGTTCAGGCAGCTTCATTACGCCTAACACAGCCTACGAGTTCGTCCGCTACCGGCGGACCTGAAATAGAATAAGCGAGTAGGACGAAGGAAACTGCTTATATAGTTCGGTACTGACCTTACCGACTTGAAGTGAACCACTCTTAGCATAGTACAATGCACACACGGAGTGGGAAGCGGCGTAACGACGCAGTGCTAATACCGCGGTACAGGCACCGTTCTTGAACGAAGGCTGTCGGTCGCAGTCGCGGGCGCTTCCATGAATGAGGTGCAATTACGGATAGTGTATTTTTATGCTGCCTTAGTAGTTATCGAAAACACAGTTTGCCTCTTATGCTAAACAGGCAACAAGTGATGGCCCTTTCGATGCTGCATTGTAAGCAACAACACCGCTCGTTGCCACGCGAGTACAGCGGGCATCGGCATTTTCGCGTGTCAGTGTGGCTAGGTGGTCATTGTCACCGTTTTCGATGTGCCCGGGACGTTCATGCCTTCTCGTCTCAGTGTGATCGCTTCTGATATGTGCATGAGAAGTGTTCATATTGCTTTGAACATTTCCTCATTATTTCGTGTGAGCGGTGCACGGTTCTACTGTGCTTGAAGCTAACAGCGAGCGGTGGCCGTACGCGTGCCGATGTAAACAAATGCGCCGTTCTTGCGTTGCATAAATACTCTGGGCGCAGTGTGGCCCCTTCAAAGAGCTATGGCCACTTTGGTCAAGACTCGGCTATAAAGCAGTTTTTATCATCCTATTAGCGTACATTCAGTGCAGGTCTAACAGTGGCAAATGCATGAACTCTGCTGCTATATACGATACGGCTAACCTCCGCTGAGTGGAATCGACCCCAGCCTTAACTTGATGTGGGCATCTGGCGAGTGCTCACGTTCGTGCATTTCAACTTCCGAAGCATGTTTGGACTCATATTCGGTACGAATAAATATGAATAACAGGATACAAGCGTAGGCGGTGTGTCAATCGCGTTACGGTGCAATGTATTCGTTCAGAGGCACATCCCGTCATCATATTTCAACAACTTGCGGTTGTAAGTCGCACCAGAGTCATTGCCGGCCTAGGCATCCTGTGCAACAAGCGGCCACTCACACAAAACGAAAATTACAACGACTGACAAATGCACAAAACCATTTCAGCTCGCTTCTTGCAGCGTGCCTCTGTGTCCTGCGGGGCCCCGACGCCGTACATAGTTTCTCGCGGAGCCCACTAAGGTGGCGCCACAGCGCAATGCAAAAGGCGGATTGTGCGCATGATCTCAGGTCCGATGACCGATGAGCCATTCGATAAGTGGCAAGCTTCTCGTGACGATTTTCTGCTCTCCACCGCACAGGTCAGTGGCCCCACTGCCTTGATTGTTAGGTCTATCCAAGGCTGCTTTGTTGTGTGTCGACAACTAAACTTGCGGTTTGTTTCCATGTCAGTATAGGTTTTACGCAATGGCTGCATGGCTCTCGGAGACCTGAGAAATCTTCTCTCCAACATGAGTGAGAGTGCAGGACTCAACCTGAATGGGGGGGTGCCAACTTTCTTCCAGTCCTAAAATTTGAGCGAAATGCTGTGTGTGTTCAAAACTTCGGTCATCGTCTTGTACTGCATTAGTTCAATAGGATGTGGCAGTGTTGTAGGGATGTGCGAATAATCAAACAGGTTTTAAAAATTGATCGGCGACTGTAAATGAATGCTTTGTCTTTGACTTGTTTTGGCTGTGAGTAGGGTTTGTGGCTTCATACTTTGCTTGCTGAATTGATGAATATACATGTTTTTAAATTGATATTCTCAAGTTTCGAATGCTGCATACTGAAATTTGACCCAAAGCATATATCGAATGGCATATTTCCAAAATGCCGAATATTTGCGCAAGCCTAGTTTGGAATGAACATTTAAAAATCTTGCTGACAAGTATACAGTTGAAATGCTCAGGCTGCCACTTACAGTAAAACCCCGCTGATATGCACGGCTGGTAAGAATTGCGGTATGATACAAATTTGTGAAATTCCACGGCTGCAATACACTGCTCTTAACGAAAAACATCGGCTTTTACGAACGTCTTGCCGCACTGCTGCGAATCATACAAACGCGTGAGCAATACGGCAGCAGCAGCTGAGCCAGCTGAGTGACCAGCACAGACATGCCGGCACAGCGAGATCCAAAGTCACCAAGCAACCGGCCACGTCACGAGGCTGCGCAATCTCTCATTGGTTCCCCCGTCGAGTGGACCGGACCGCATCACAGCCTAGTTGATGCTTTGACCAGCGCAAAAGATGAGGACCACTGCAGCAACGGCGACCGCGGCAGTAGC
Organism: Dermacentor silvarum; assembly: GCF_013339745.2. NCBI lineage: Eukaryota > Metazoa > Arthropoda > Arachnida > Ixodida > Ixodidae > Dermacentor > Dermacentor silvarum. The sequence continues at coordinate 204,564 of NW_023606236.1, forward strand.
CACGGCGGCTAAAAGATTCAGGAGATCACGTGCGCACACTTTCACGCCTTCCAGAAGGCAATCGCTGTCGAGTTGGGCAAGAAGAAAACGTACAGAGGTAGTAAACTGTTTTTCAAGGGGGAGAGAAAAAAATTAGCAGTTTTGCCTGAAAGGTGAAGCAACGATTGCTTCACCTAGTAGACAGCTGTACGAAGTAAGGCTAGTAGTTTTATCGGCCATATAAACTTGTAAACATTCGCTTACTACCTAAATTAACAAGCACGGTGTCACACGTGCACAGTTAAACACGAACACATTTCGCTCGATCACCGCGGGAACTCGCTGTCAAAACGCTGCAGTGAGGAAGGGCCGCAGCAGCAGCGAGCGAATATATGTTCGCGCTGTCTCTCGCGCGTCAACGCGAACTAAATGTTGAAAGCACAGCACATACTAGGCTATCTGGCAGTAGGCACACTTTGTCAACATCGCAGATCATTTTGAAGATGAGGCCCGCACGGGCACGCACTTTGCGCACATTGCAGATCGCTTTCAAGATATGGTGGCCACGCCGTATTGGCCACGTGCCGGTCGCTTGTTGCAACGCACCGGTCACTATTTGCAACGTACATGCTGGCTGCACCGCTAAAGTACGTGACCACCACATTCTAACGGCAACCTAAAATGCAGAAAAATTACAGATTGGCGATGTGTCAAGGGAACTTAATACATGGAAGTCAATGTAGGATTTAGGTCAGGACCGCAAACATGCGACGTAGCAGCTGGGAAAACGCAGCAGCGAGGAACGTATCAACGCGGTTCCACTATTAGGAATTTTGTTCTGCTACAATCATTTTTTCTTGATTTTGTGTATGATTTGATGATACGAATTTTGGGTGATACAAATATTTCACGTGATGCCGCGAGATTCGTATCACCGTGGTTCTAGTGTATAGTGTCACAAAAGCAGGCATTTTAGCTAAAATCACTAACAGAAGCAGCCTTGTTTAGGTGTACGGCTCTGTGATTGGAATGTAGCGCTTAATATCACATACCTGCCAACTTTCCTGGATTCACCATGTGCTGCATGGATTTTTACCATCTTGTAAGGTTTTACTGCCGAGGAAAATATCTCCTGCAAACTCAAGTTCCCCATCCTCACACACGATCATCATCAGGCCATCATTGTTGTGCCCACATTGGAAATGACTGTGGTGCCGCCATTTTGCCTGCACAGTAAGGGAAAGTTGATTCGACCAAGCTCATCAGTCCCATCAGGGTCGAAATAACTGATGTCATCTGTACTTGCCTGGCTGCTGATACACACCCCTAGCTGTGTTTAAAATAATTCATGAACGTGAAACACTCATAGACTGGTTTCACCATCTACTTGGAAGTTGGGTAAACTAAAATTTTGTGGTAGGCTTTGTTTTTATATGACAGATGGTGCAACAAAGCTTATTGACTGTCAGTTTTGCTCACACTTTTTGTTTTCCAACGTGGTCTACCATCGCAAAAAGCCTGCATGTTTTGTGTGAAAATTCAACACTTCATATGAATCCTAATTCTGAGGGCTTTGATGTTGATTACGAAGTGTCTTTAAGGGACGCTGACTAAAAAGGCCATCTTGCTAATTATCTTTACACTAATTATTCTAATTAAAGTTATGCATTGGCGTAAGTAAATTTTTATTTGAACTTTAAGATTAAAAACTTTAAATTTCCCGCAACATATTGCCGACAAATTGCATTTGAACTTAAAGCCCGAAAATTTGTTACTTTGACAAATTTAATTTGTTGCACTTCGAAAAATCACCCGGCACCCGATCATGTTAATTTGACATCTCTTCGCACAAGTCCGAGAAATTGTGTAACAGACCAGGATGGCAGTGCCCTTGCTAATCGAAACAGAGGTCGTGTCCGTGTTGTCTTCTGCTCTTCCTGTGATGACCAGCTTGAGAGCCCTAATGACCCATACTAATATGTGGCTGCAGGAGCCAGAGATGGACGAAGGTGAACTGGCCGACAGTCAGCAGCCACTGTGGCCTTCTCTCGAGGGCTGCACGGAGCCTGTGGATGCTGTCCTGCCTTTGCTCACGAGCTCCCTCTGGTGAGTCACTTTGTTGTGTGCCAATGCAGCATAGGCGTCAAGGTAGTGATGTGCGAACATGCAAAACATCAAAAAGTTTATTAAACTCTTTAATACACAGTAATGAGAACGCCGCCTCTACCGGCAGCCTCCGCGCACGTTGGCGGGAGGTATCTTCAAACAAACCTTCAGTGCTCCTACCACTTCGCCAATCAAACACTGCAAAATTTGTGCTTTGGTCAACTCGCCAACATAATTTCTACGTGGCAGGAACTGTGAAAACAGAAGCATCTGTCGCGTTGTTTAATTTTCTGACCTGGCATGTATGATTTCTTAATGTCTCGAAGATCGGTACATAAGCAGAAGTGCGTGTTGTTTCAATTAGGGGTTGAATTGAATCATGAATGTTAGAATATAGTTCGACCTCGATATAATGAACTTCAATATAACGAAATAAGTTTATACACGATTTAAATTAAATTTCACTGCCGCCGCAATGAAATACCAAGACAATAAATGAAACTTCCATACGCGCAGATGGTCAAATGGTTTAATTACGTGCGGCGAACACACCTCTCAAATCGCACATCATATGACCTAAAGCAACCATTGAAGCAGAGAAGCGTTGTGTTCCATGTAAAGTAGTGGTGTGGGAATACTGAATAGTAGATTTCGAATTGAATATCGTATAGAGTCAAGAAAAAAAAGAAGCCATAGATGAAATCGAATATCAGGAAACTAAAAAAAAACTAAAACAGTATAGACCACTTGTGGGGACTCACACATGCTCTTGGAACAAGGGAACGACAACACAGTAGTGCAAACAATCAAAAGGGCATTTATTGCACCTTTCATACACTAATGCACACTACCCGAATTACAACCAATTGAACATGCACATGGGCGCGCGACAAATCAAGCAAGTCCGACTCACCGCGACCCGATAGCGAGCGAATATGTTCGCCCCATGCTGTGACACCATCGCCTAGTCGTTCACGTGTACGGTCACGCGAACGGTAGCGCGTTCGAACGATCTGTGTTCGTCCATACCGGTGCCCCGCTCCGAGCCACGCGAGACGTCTCGCGAAGCGTGGATCGGCGCACGCGCGGACGTCTGCATCGCTCACCGATCCCAACCCAAAAGGAAGCGCCCTCGACCTTTCTCTCCCAAGTCACTCCGCTGTTCGGCGCGTTAGCTGCGACACTCGCGCCATGTCCCGCAATGCGCTGCAACCACCACGACCGCCGCCAGGCTTAGCCACGCGGAGAAGCCGGACTACAGGAGACATGCGAGGAAAACATCAGGGATGTGTGAGAGTCGCGCATCCCACACACTTATAACGTAACCGCTTCTAGTGCAGGACCGGATATAGTGCGGTCTTTTCAGACTCCCGTTAATTTTCCCATAGCACTGCATGTATACACGTGTCGCTTATAGTGCAGTTGCGGGAAACTAAATACCGGTTACAGTGCAGCTGCATGGGAGTATGGAAGTCAGCAGAAACGGCGAACGCTCCCCTCAAACGGGCGCCCCAAGGAGTGCTAGAGGAAGAAAGAGAGACGAAGTGGAGGAGAAGGGCAGTGGTGCGAACGAACAGCCAGTGAGGCTGAAACCAGAATCTTGAGTGCGAGTCGTGAAATATTACAGCGCGCATAGCGAGCGAGGGCCACGAAACTGCCAAGGCCGGACAACGCTTGCTTCACGATAACGCAGTAAACGAAACTTCAGGGAGCGGCGGCGCCGGCACGGCACGGGGAAGGGCGCACGCAGAGACCGTGGAATGTGAGGGAGGAGGGCAGCAGGAAGCGGATTTCGCCTCGACAACTCTGCCGCTTCGGTGGCTCTCCTCGCCCTCCTTCGTACCTCCCTCACTTTTGATGGTCACCGTGCGCCCCGCCGCCGTGCAGGCACCGCCGCTACAGGCATCGCCGCTACAGCCGGCCCGCGCCAGCTCACCGAAGTTTCGTTTTCTGCCGTTATCGGGAAGCGGGCGTTTGCCGGCGTGGGCATTTCGTTGGCCGGCCTGGGACAGCGCCGCTGCTTCCCTTTGCGCCATAACCACAGCGTGCAAGGTCAACACTAGAAAGTAGAGGAAGCATAAAGGAGAAAGAAGGGTTCACTGCCATTTTCTACGCATGGCTACGGTAGCGTGGCTGAGACGTCGCACGTACACGCATCTTCCGGCGCAACGCATAATCGGCGACCTTGCCATTTGAGAGAGGGTGAAATTTGCGCTGCCTTTTTCTTTTTTTCTTTTTTTTTTTTTTTCTTCCTTTTTTTTTTTTTTCTTTGTTCGCGTGCGACATTGAGGGTCTCTAAGCTTTTACTCCATGGCGGTGCAGGCGCAATGCCGGTCGGAGGCGCCGCCGCGTGATTTGGTTCGAATTAACAAGATTCGACTGTAAATTGAATGCAAACGTTCTAACCGCATTCCTCGACTGTCGCATACGCGTGGCGGCTCGGTGCACATGTTTTGCATATGTCGGGCCTTGAAAATTGTTGCTTTGGTTATATGCGGTACTGCGTTCGAATTAAAAGGACTTATTTTTGACGTATTGTGCACCATAGTGCTACTACGAACGGTGCGAGTCGTCGGAAATATCGCGGCGCGCAGCACATAGCACGCGGTCCACGAAACGCCCACGCCGGCGTGAACCTCGCATCCCGATAGCGCTCTTCTTCCTCTTCACAACCACACAATCTCTCTCTCTCTCTCTCTCTCTCTCGCATCCCGATAACAGCATAAACGAAACTTCAGGGAGCGGGCGGCGCCAGCATGGCGACGCGCGTGCGCGGAGAGACCGTCGAAGGTGAGGGGAGGGTGGCAGGGAAGCACATTTGGCCTCGTCAACCCTGACACAAATGCGGCTCGAGGCGCATCGGAATGGTTGCGACGTTAGGTGATGATTCATCCGGCGAATCTTCGGTTATCACTGTAGCTCATCAAACAGTGGGCTCGCTCGCAGGCTGCGTGTCCAGGTGGCACAGTGCATCAGAAACTGAGTACACTGTCTTTGCCGGCGATGGTGACCTTCGACCCACGTCGCCTCTAACAACGCAATCTCGGCTACTAATCCGCGCGGGAGTGTCTGTTGGCGCATCTTCCGTCGACTGTGCGCCGATGGCACAGGGAGATTGTCAGCTTCACTGCTGGAACCACACGGTCTAAGATAGCGAGGCATAATCCACATGTTCAGTTAGGTGCACCTCCGCTTCTTCCACTAATTGCCGTATTTTCTCACCATGTGAGGTTGCGCTTCCGTATTCCGAAGGCGTGCTTCGTCAAAAATTTCTTCTGAAATGAGGGACGATCCATCACTAACCTGGGAACTTAGACATCCGAATTCTGCGTGTCAAGTGAAGACACCGGCATGGTTTGCGAAGCAGACAACTGATGACTTGCCGCCGCAAAAACGGAAACACGAAACGCAAAAGCCGAGAAACAGGAAAAATTGAGAAATGAGTAGTGGCGAACTGCACCCAATTTTATTTTAATTTATACGTTTGAAAAAAAAAAGTCGCAGTTTGGCCCAAAAGGTGTAGCATCGATTACGATAGCAAATCAGTAGACAGCTATACAAAGTAAGGATAGTAGTTTTATTGTCCATATGAACTTGTAAACATTTCCTTATTAACTATATTAGCAAGCATAGTGTCAGCGCACACAGGCAAGCATGAACACATCACACTTGATGAGCGCGGACACTCACTATCAAAAACGCTGGTGTGAGGAAGCGCCGCCGCAGCAGCGAGCGATGTGACGTTCGTGCTGTCGATGCTCAACGCAACTGAGCACCGAGAACACACAGCACGCACAAAGCTACGAGCTGCCGACGCACCTATACTGCCTAGCCTCTGCCCCCAACTCAAATTGCTTTCAAGATACGGTCCCCGCGACCATGCAGTACGCAGTTGATGCCACTGTACAATGCTGCGTAGGCGCGCACTTTTTCAACGTCGCGGATCACTTTCAAGATACGGCTGCCGCCGCAGTAAACCCCCACCCCATGCCTCGCACGTGACAGAAGAAGCGCGCTTCTGCCCTGCCTTTCTCCTTTGCACGTGCAAGATTTTCGGCTGACCCTCGACAATCGTCGGCTGACCCTCGCACGCTTTCACTCGCACATACAGCATACGGGGCACGGCGACGTCGTTATCGCCCTTGGACTTTACATGGAAGAGCTTCGCGCCAAAACCAATTTAGGGCCTGAACGCGTCATAGACACCATCTTGAGACAGCAATACTATCTCAAAGGCCATGCTTTTGCTGGCGGAAAGCGAAAATACGTCATAGGTGTCGCCCCTGGCACTTTGGGCAGCCAATCTCATCGTCAAGCCACCAAGCCAAGCGACATGAAAAGTCAACGTGGCCGCTCGGGCCGGCAGTTCGCAACGCTTGATGCGGGAATGGTCCCACAGTTGCGATGCAACAGCGGGGTTACCAATGCATTGGGTTGTATGGGAGCTATGCCGGGATTGATCGAAAACGATGCAACAGCCAGGAAAACGCAGCACTCGGGGACGTAACAGCGGGGTTCTACTGTAATGCAAAGCGTTGCGCAAGTTGTTGCAACTCTAGACACACATTGTCACATAGCAGGCAAGAGGCCACTTGTTCAAGATGCCCTGCATTACAAAACACACCAAAGACTATAAAGTTGGTGCCTTTTAGGGAATTGAAAAGAAGGGGAAACTTTGAGAGCGATTTTACCAAACTGTTTTTTGCCTTTCTCTCAGCTTTCGGAGCTGATTTCTTTGTAATCGTTAGGCCTATTTGGCTCGGTTTTTTTTTGTCATATTTTTGGGTTGCAGTGCAGGTCATGGCATTCTTGCTCTCACTTGACTTTTTCTAGATGTATGATGTGGCTATTTGTTTACCCAAAATTGTGCCTGATGTGAAAGTAAAAAAAAAAATGGCAATTTGCTCATTTGGTGTTGCGAAAAACAAGCAAAATTTCATGACCTTCAGGACACATTTAGCTAAGCAGTCAATACTCAATGAGCTTTCCATTGGATCTCGTTCCAAGGCCACCAGGAAATGCAAAGGCGAAAATTTTTTAATATAATGTTCTCAAGATATCACTCTGAAACTTGTACGGGAGCATCAGGGAGGCATTCGCAATATCTGTGCCAATTTTCATCAACATAGGTGAAGGAATTAGAAAGTTGGTGTTAAAGCCACATGCCCCTTAAGGTTTGGTGCCCAGCCAATGAAACAGTCTTTGTGGCCACTGTAAAGCATTCGGAAGCCTGAGGAAACCTCTCCACAACAATAGTGAATGTACGGGCAACAACCTGTGGAGGGAGCTTTGTTGGAGGCAGCAATGTTTGCGACATCAAGTGCGCAGATTGGTCCGAAAATTGAGTTGCACTCCCTGCAGCATCCAGAATTTGTCACTACTATGCATTGGTTCTGTGGCGTAGGTGATGCTGCCCCTGGGAACTCCAAATGATCGAGTAAGTCAGAAAAATAAGAGTCCCAAAACTGGTCAGTGGCTGTAGTACTAATTCTACAGCAAATTTCTGCTTGAACGAGACTTTTGACGTGTCCTGTGAATTTGTTGTAGCGGGTGTGACTGTAAGCGTTCTTGCTTGCCAGTTGCATGTGTATTATGTAGACCTTGTCTTTCTCTTCTCTTTCTTGGCCCTGCACTGTGAGACTGTCCGTTCCAGGCTTTACTCGTTGTTGACGCAGGCAGCGCAGCCTTGGGCGCAAGCTGCGGCTACAGGGCGTGACGACAGTGGGGGCACTGGCATCGATGACTTGTGCAAAGCGCTCCAACTGCCGGTGCGAGCTCCACGTGTGGCTTCCCTGCGCAAGGCACTCGAGCAGTATGCGGCCGCACTTCAGGATGGCTCCCCCCTCAACGAGGCCTCCCCATTGCAGGTGGGTCTGCACCACCGGCTGTGTTCCAATCTTGCCGGAGACGGCTAAGCAGACAGCGGCCATCTTAGGTTTTGTTCTAATTCTGACGAATCCATTATGGAGCACGGCTTCGTAAAGACAGCATTGAAGTCAAAAAGAGCAGGCTACTTCGCTCTCCAAACAAGATGGTAGCTGAGTAGGAAGCTTGGAAATTCTGCAGGAATGTCGTCTGGCACAGAAGGAAACGTAGCCAAGCTTTTTTTACGCGCTTAATGTAAGTTACATTGTGTTTTCCATAGGTATGCACACACAAACTGCTAAAACAGAGATATGTGCTTTTCTTAGCTTTTTCTAGTTGCCGCAAGGTGGCGTCGCATTGCTGAGACTTCTTCCTGGTTCCAGGTGCATTCCATTACTTTGGCTTGAACCTGTCCTCTTAGCTGTCTATGGAGACTGGTACTGGTCAAATTGGAACGCACCCACAGTTGTGTTGGGCATGTTGCTTTACTCATCTGCCGGAGGCAGAGGAACACAGATGACACTCCAGGTCTGCAATGGCTGTTGCGTTCTGCTGAAGCAAAAGGTTGCGTGTTCAACAGCCAACCCTGGTGGCCTCATTTCAGTGTGGGTGAAATGCAAAAAACATGAGGGCGTCACGCTCGGACTGCATTCTAAGCAGTTGTTAGTCGGCAGAAGTAACCCACCGCAGTGGTGTTTCAGTCTCGTGTTGCTTTCTTATGTTAAGCCCTTTCAATCAATTAACCAATATAATTAGTTGAGAACAAGAGAAAGTAAGCGTGCGCTTTATGACTGCGCGTGGGTGCAATATTTTTTTCCGCGGAATCCACAATATGACCGGTATGTCATATTGCACGACTGCACTGTAAGCGATATGCGTATACGTGGAGTTCTTTCGGAAGGTAAACGGAGTCGGAAAAGCCCGTGGTATAGTCGGTTCTACACTATAGGCGGTTACATTATAAGTCGTCTAAGCTGTAGTTGGCACCTACGTAATGCGAAGCGTTGCACCAATAGTTTCAGCATAAGACAAGAGGAAGTTTTGACGTTCCACTCAACAGAATCATCGCGGCACGAAACGCTGACGTGCGTCGAGATGGCAGGCCTGAGCAGCCCGAGATGTGCTGTGTTGTTTTCCTATTGGATAGTGTTTTGAGGCAGTGACAGGAAACCTTAACAAGATCGAGCCGGTGTGCGACGCTGGAATACGATGCGAGAGCAAAGCATGATGCCCACTCGGTGCCGCCGTGCAGCAGGGAGCAGCTGCGCGTTATCGCCCATGCATGAAGAGAAAAAGTCATCCACCTGAATGCAGCACAAAGCTATAAAGCAAACCCTGACCAGGACGAATTTTCCTCAACTGGAAAGCTTTCTTTCTGAGAAACCCGCACAGTGTTCGGCCCACGTTTTGGCAGTTTCTGTATTGTGCAGTACTGCGCTTCTATTGCTTTCTCGCGAAGCTCATTCTAAAGAGTCGACCACACGTACGCAATATTCGAGTGACAGCACCTTGACAGGTGGACCCTATCGCAAAAAAGTTGCAACCAAGTTTGATTGCTGTCTGATTAAATACAATTGTACACCCATCAAAAAACTCAATTGTGCCACGAGGCCAACCTTTTAACCAGAGGGTACTAGGTGTAGTTTACAGTGCAGTCCACTTATAACGATACCCTATATATCGGACTTAACAGTACCAACTTATGCATTAGGGCTATGAGAAAGGAAATCGCATATAACAATACAGTCAACCTCGATATAACGAACCTCAATGTAATGAAGTTCGCGATGTAACAAACTATTTTTATTTCCCCATCTTAGTTGTATTAAATTACCAAAACCTTGATATAACAAAATTCTCGATATAACGAAGTTTTTCGCTGCAACTACAACTTCATTATATCGAGGTTTGACTGTATGTTATTCACCGCATATCGGATATAACGATTGAAATTTCGTTTCGGCCGGCGTTTTCATGCAGAACAATCGTGAAATTTGCATTCCTAAGTTTCCCTAAGGGGAATGCGGGGATCAGATCGCGAAAATCGTGAGAAAAAAACTATTTTTGGAAACCCCTGTTTCGGTACCTGCAACGCCTAATCTATGCTGTATCAAATGATTTGGCTGAAAACGCACTAAAGTGCCAGGCGAGAAACAGCTTTAAATCGCTCAAAATCACCGCAGTTCACGGAGCCATACTTGTATTTCCCGCCACCCGAGCGCCGCCATCTTGGTATCGTTCGAAAACTCGTTTCACCATTCTGCTTCTCAATTGTCGGTCGTCGCCATCTTGTAACAATCACCAAACACAGATGATGCGCGGGTCTGCTGGAGGTAGCCACACAGTCCCTCCGATGAAAGTGGGCCTCCGATTGGCTGCCGTGCTGAAAAACGTCTCCCCATTGGTGGCTGCTGTGGCAGCGGGCAAGATCGCAACCGCAGTTGTCTGCTTCGGAACCACACCGTGTCTTCACTTGACATGCAGAATTCAGATTTCTGAGAGCAGGAGATGATGCACTCCAACCCAATTTCATTCTTCTGTAAATTTCTTTCTCGTGATCAGGGTCCCCTGTAAGTAATTCACCTAGATGACGTACTCCTTTACAGACTCTAGAGGCTGACTGGCGATCCTGAATTCTTGTTCCCTTGCCAGGCTCTTCAACATTATGTTTGTCTTCTGCATATTAATTTTCAACCCCACTCTCGTTAGGTCCTCAATCATTTGTTGCAATTCGTCCCCAATGTTCCTGAACAGGACAATGTCATCTGGAAGCCGAAGGTTGCGGTTGCTGAGCCGCCGTTGATCCTCACTCCTAAGCCTTCCCAGTCTAAGAGCTTGAATACTTCTTCTAAGCATGCGTCTCCTTGCCTGACCCCTTTCTTGATAGGTAACTTCTACTTTATTTGTGGAAACCAATGTAGCTGTGGAATCTTCGTAGATATTTGCCAAAATTCACGTATGCCTCCTGTACTCCTTGATTATGTAATGGCTCTACTGTTGGTATCTCTATTGAATGAGATGCCTTTTCATAATGTATGAATGCCATATAGAGGGGTTCATTGTACTCTGCAGATTTGTCGATTACCTGAAGCAAATAGTAATTAGTTGCAAATAATTTTGAAGCAAGTTGTTCAAGTAGTTGTGGGGTTTGCTTAAAACCTTGACATAAGAGCCATATGTTGAGAAATATAAAAAAAAGTTTGTTCTTAGTTGGCAAAAAATAACAGGTTCATCTCTGGAGTTTATCTTCAAAGTTCCCTATTCAAATATCTTCACGTAAAAATTCAAGTTCAACATTCATTACAACTCCAGCAGCAGACAAAACTTGTTTGCAGGCTCTTGCTCACTGTTGTGCTTCAGTTCACCTAAAATTTTGTGGTTTGAGGCAGTGAGTGTTTTGCTTTTGCCCGTGCTGTGAATTTCAACCTTGACTGCACGACGGTTTATGCTGCATTGCACAATTCAGCTTGATGCTTTCCATCTGCCGGTCAGCTTAACTTGTTCCGTTCTGCAAGCCCACAGACAAACTTAGTAGGCACGCTCGTCGCTTCTGGGGTCCTCATTCTAACCCTCACGCATGATCTGGGGCTCGATCACTGATGAGTGGCAAACTTCCCGCGACAGTTTGGTGTCTGCCACCATGCCTGCCTTGGCTGTTAAGCCTAACCACTGCTGTTTCGCTGGGTGTCGGCCACCAAAGTTGCGGTTTACAGCTGCATCAACGCAAATCTATTCACAGTTGGAATATGGTTCTCGGGAAGCTGTATGGCCGCTGCAAATATTTTGGATAGTTGAGCAGGTGCAGAAATCAGTAGGCGACTGTAAACAATTAATCTTTGCCTTGTCTTGACTGTGAGTTATGGGATGCTACTTGCTCACCAAAACTGAAGCCTTGGTGCAGCCGAATGTGTTCATTATATGTGTTTTAAAATTCAGCATATTTTTGCACATAGAACACAGTCCAAAATTTTAAAAAATTGAACTGTAAAATCGGGGTGCAAATTACACCTCAAGGTTGGTGTTCACGGCAGCATGCCCCGTGCTGTTGTTAAATTATCTTGAGGGCAAAGTTTTTTTGCCATCAGTGTCGCAGAAGAGAGACCCGCTGGCCGAACATTCGACATAGGCGAGTCGTGCATCCACGAATATAGACTGTTTTTGCAAAGTTTGGGCATTGTATGTAGTTATTTGCACAAGTTATATGCGCATATTTTCTTTTTTTTTTATGTGTGTGTGTGTGTGTTTGTGTGTGTGGTGCATTTGTTTCCGAGTTGTTGCAAATTGGGGCGCGGCTTAGTATAAGCAGAAAATATGCACGTTGATGTTTTTGAACTCTTGGGGAACTTTGCATACTGAAATTCAAGCCAAAGCAAATATTGAATATTCGCACAAGCAGATTTAACTCTTTATTGGGCGAACTTGAGCCCAGAAAAATGAACACAGAGCACATTGATAGCAGCAAGCACAATTATCGATTGTCGAAATGGGATCTACGAGTGAAGTGTCTCACCGGTTACGTGATGCCATTGGGCTAAAAAGGATGTTCCACATCTGCCCACCGTGGTTCTGATGGCTGCACCACTATTTGCATGCACATGTAATCTGTTTAGACAAGGTTTCCTCACCATTGTATCGGCGACAACATTCGAAAGAGTTGCGATACATGAAGGCGCATTTTGTGCCAAGCGATAACTTTGTAATATAGTGTTTAGACGGGGGAAAATGGTCACTACGAAACATAGTTATGCGTGTCATATTGTACAGTCGAATTTCGTTAATTTGACCTTTACGGGGCCAATGCAATTGATCGAATTACCAGGTGGGTGTAACTATACAAGATTCAGAAAGAAATGCAAATCACACTGCTGATTTATTTACCACCATTTCTCCGATTCTTACACACCCCCGAATCGGACTTCTGTGTGCCCAAATTAGAAAAGTAGGGTAGAGATAACATTAAAGCTTCTAAACAAAGAATGAAACGCACACCTGATCTTTTAGCAAGAAAATGAGCAAGGTCTAATGTGTTCTACAGTAGCGAGCGGTATCCTAAATTCAGCTTCGCCGCAATGCAGCCGCATTATGGCAAAGCATACAAACTCCATAAACATGATTTGCGGAGAAACGTGCATTAGAATTGAGTAACTACCATATCAAACATTGTGAGCTACGGTTATTGCTTGAAAAATCTGCTTAGTGCAGGCAGGAAATACAGCAGGCGTTTTCGATGGGAGGTGACGTCTGTTCAATGTATTCACTGTCCCCTTAGTCGAGAGGCGTTGGCAGTGAAGTGGTTGCTGTTAAGGTCACCAGGGGTCAGGTGCGTGTATGCTGACAGGTAAAGTTGAAATTATCTGGTGACGGCCAATTTTAGGATCAAAATACGAAAGTTTGGGCCCTTAGAAATGCATGGGCGCCAGTTGGGACCTATAGTCAGGATCGAACTAACCAGAGTCAAATTATGGAAGCCTACTGTATTCTTTTCACCCACTCCTCTCTCTATCGCTGAACGGCACTTAAAGTAAACAAATGAAAAATGTAAGAAAAAGTATTATCTGATGCACTAAAAGAATAAGACTTGAAACCATTTTCATGTAAGCAAGAGGGAAATGTCTGAAGATAAAGGAGCAAAAATTTTGCAACAGATTTCTGCGTCAAAGGAGTTTTGGTCATGCTGCTCAGCCCATAATGAGCCTCGTTGTAATGAGCCTTGACCCCAATAGGCACTCTTGACGTTACCAAGTTAACTAAGTTCAGACTTGGTATTTCTTCTTCCTTTTGTGTAGATGTTCATTGTGGCTCAGATTGCTATCAAGCAAGCAGTGATCAACCGCATGAATTGTCTAAACTTGGTGATGTGTTCACTGGAACAGAGCAGTTTTTCCTCCAGTTTATTCTTGCTTCTCTACCTGCGCTTTGCTCCCAGCTGGTTTGGGGGTACTCTGCCATAAATTTCATATTTTTGCTGAAGCAAGTGTGGCTGGTATTATGTAGGGCTCACCCCACTCTGCCCATTCATGCAGGATGCTTCTTCTGTGACGCAGAGTGCCTCTCTCGAGTTACCGGTCCACTCGGAAGAAGTACCGTCAACGAGTAGCAACTCCACTGGTAGCTTGGAAACAGCAGAAAATGACGCTGCATCCACCGATGATGTCAACTGGCCAGCAGAAAATGACGCTGCATCCACCGATGATGTCAACTGGAAGCCAGCAGAGAATGACACTGCATCCGCCAATGATGTTAACTCGAAGCCAGCAGCGAGTGACAGCACCTACACAGATGACGTGAACTTCGAGCAAGCCTCGGATAACGAGACCATAGACATGCCCTGCACGCAGGCACCCACTGCTAGAACCTCACAGGTATTTACTCTCATTACACATGGTGGCCCGTAATATTGGAACCCCTTCTGAGCTGTCACAGAATCTGTATTGTCATAGCTTCCTACAATAGCTAATGTGTTCTGATAACTCGAAAGATCTGGCAATCATGGGTAGGTTTTCATAGTTGTGTGTGCGGGAATACACCATTAGGCTAGTATAAACCAATAGGTCCAGGGGTGGAACTCCTGCACCACGCTACGCCATAATGGCTTTGGCATGTGTGCTCTGGCAGTGGCTCGAACAGCAAGCTGATTTGTTCTCCGAAAAAGAGTGTGCTGTTCACATTCCGTACACCGTGCGATGACGCCTCCCGCAGTTTCTCGTAATGTTCGCGCTCATACACTGGACTTTCGGCACTTCTGTCAAGTGGCCGGCACGCGCACGGCCTCTCCCAGCTAATGCTGCTGCGGTCGGGACGACCAGGGCAGCTGTATTTATTGCGCAATGCGATTGGTGGACTGAGCGCGCGCACTCCCTAGCTGAGACGCAAAACGACAAAACGGGGCTTAGGGCACCGCAAGCGAACTATGGAAGTGCGCATTGCAGCTGGTTCAGCTGGCAGGCGTCGCTGTCCCTAGGGCCGGTGTAAAGCAAAACTATTCCAATCTGATTTAAGTTTATATGGGCGAGGCCTGAGCCATTTTGACCTATCACTAAAGGCTAATAGTGGATTTGGAATAAAAAGTCGCAGCTTTGCCTGAAAGGCAAGTATCGATTGCGATAGAAAATTAGTAGGCAGCTATATGAAGTAAGGATGGTAGTTTTATCGGCAGTGTAAGCATGTAAAATTCGCTAACTCAATTGACAAGCATGGTGTCATGCGCGCACTAGCAAACATGGCCATATCTCACTCTATGACCATGGAAACTTGCTGTCAATACGCTGGAGTAAGTAAGCGCGGCAGCAGCAGCGAGCGAATTGACTACCGTGCTGGCTGTCGCTTCAACGTGAACTAAGCGCCGAGAACACAGTGCACACGAAGCTATCAGCACTCTGTCCCATCTCGGATCACTTTCAAGATAGGGCCGCGCGGCCTCGCCATACCCAGTAGCCACCGGGGTAGAACACCCCTCCCCCGCTTTCCTCCTTTGCGCACGCAAGATTGAACCGCCATAGTCGGCTCAGCCTCGCACGCTTTCACTTGCATGTACATCATATGGCACGCGATGACCCAAGTTATCGCCCACAGCAATGCCAATAGCAGAAATACGCCTTGAGTGTCCATTAATTGCTATCACAATAAAAGCAGATTGGAATAGTTTTACGTTATACCACCCCAGGGTTGATTGCGGCTTCCTGGGTCTGCTGTGACACATGGTGACCCAGAAATCGTTACAGCATCGATTGGACTGCCTGATTTGAGAACAGTTTTCGCTATCGTAAGCGTCTGCGCGTGAATATGTAGTTGGATCGTAGTGCCACCGATGTTTTCGGCTTTACTAGAAAGCATGCACCGTGCCACCATTTGACCCACTCTTCGGTATTCTAGTACACTTTAGCTACAAAGCATGCTTCTACTACGCGCTTTGGTTTGGTTTATTTCTACTTCTACTACGCGCTTTGCTTTCGTTGTGGTTTCGAAGTGTGCTGCCACATTTCATTTTCCACTAAAATTCAGATTGGCCTGCTCCAAACTGCTTCAAAATGAAAATTTGTCTCCTCCAAATTGCTCCAACATGAAAATTGGTCAGCTCCAAGCTGCTCCAAAATGCAATTTGATCTGCTCCAAACTGCTCCAAACACAATTTTACTTGCTTCAAAAATGCTCCAAAATCCCGCACAAAAAAAAGTTGTTTCCACAAAATTTTCACCACAACGAAGATTTCTTCATTCCCCATCGATGTCCCATAAACATAATGCATCGAAATTCCTTCCAAAATGACTACTTCGCAGACACATTTTCACTTCAACAGAGTTTTCACGGAGCAGACATAAGCAAAATTATTGAAATTACAGCTCATTGAAAACCCAAAAGCTGTTTTCCTATGCCTTGGCAAACCATTAACATTAATAGCATAAAAAAAAACCAAACTTGAGATGCCGCTCAGGCCACAATGCAACCTAAACAAAACAGAAAGCCGCCATGGTGCGATAGTGATGGCAATGCAATGCACTCTTGTGGAGAAGCATCCGAGCTCCGAGGAAGTGGTTTAGATTATATTTCTCAGGAAAATGATGTGCATACAAGCAACATACACAAAATAATTTTTATTTTTATAGTACAGTGTAGACCGCTTAAAACGTAAGTCGCCGGAGTCGCGAATATCCGCACTATAAGCGGTACCGCACTATAACCAAAGCAAAATTTTCAAGGCCCGCACATATGCAAAACATGTGCACCGAGCCGCCACGCATATGCGACAGTCGAGGAATGCGGCTTGAACGTTTGCATTCAATTTACAGTCGAATCTCGTTAATTTGAACCAATAACGCGGCGGCGCCTCCGACCGCATTGCTCCGGCACTTAGGAGAGACCCCTCAATGTCGCGCGCGAACAAAAAAAAAAGAAAGAAAGAAAAAAAATGCTGCGGAAATTTCACCCTCTCTCAAATGGCAAGGTCGCCGATTCTGCGTTGCGCCGGAAGATGCGTGTATGTGCCGACGATCTCAGCCACGCTACCGTAGCCACGCGTAGAAAATGGCAGTGAACCCTTCTTTCTCCTTTATGCTTCCTCTACTTTCTAGTCACGTGTTGACCTTGCACGCTGTGGTTATGGCGCAGAGGGAAGCAGAGGCTGTTCCAGGTCGGCCAACGAAACTGCCCACGCCGGCAACGCCCGCTTCCCGATAACGGCAGAAAACGAAACTTTGGGGAGCTGGCGCCGGCCGGCTGGAGCAGTGGAGGGCGCGCACGGTGACAGTCGAAAGTGAGGGTGCTACGAGGGAAGGCGAGGGGAGCCACCGAAGCGGCGGAGTTGCCGAGGCGAAATCCGCTTCCCTGCCGCCCTCCTCCCTCACATTCCACGGTCTTCACGTGCGCCCTTCACCGTGCCGTGCCGGCGCCACCCCCCCTTGAAGTTTCGTTTACTGCCGTTATCGTGAAGCGAGCGTTGTCCGGCCTTGGCAGTTTCGTGGCCCTCGCTCGCTATGCGCGCTGTAATATTTCACGACTCGCACTCAAGATTCTGGCTTCAGCCTCACTGGCTGTTCGTTCGCACACCACGTGCCCTTCTCCTCCACTTCGTCTCTCTTTCTTCCTCGAGCACTCCTTGGAGCGCCCGTTTGAGGGAGCGTTCGCGGTCTCCACTGACTTCCATACTCCCATGCAGCCGCACTGTAACCGGTATTTCATTTCCCGCAACTGCACTATAAGCGATACATGTATACATTGAGTGCTATGGGAAAATTAACGGGAGTCTGAAAAGACCGCACTATATCCGGTCCAGCACTATAAGCGGTTACGTTATAAGTGGTCTATACTGTATTTCTAATTATTCATTTTCTTTAAAGTTTCGGGAGAATGGCTACAGTGTACAGCAGCGATGCTGATTGTATGAAGTTGCGATTGTGAGGTCAAATCCTGGTAGGGTATGACAAGGCAATGGTTACTATATTTACGCGAATCTAACGGGCCCTTTTTTTTTCCTATAAACAGGTCCAAAATTGGGTGCGCGTTAGAATTGAGTCCGACCCTAAATCTGCGTTACCATATAGCCGTCGGCATTTTGAAATGGCCGCCTCGCACGCGCGTCGAGCCTAGCTACCATAGCTTCCTCAATGTGCTGCAGTACACGGCCTTAGGCAATAGTCTCTCTTCACATTCTCTGCATCTGCTCTATCAGCATGAAGTACCGAGTTGATCATGATGCCGCATTTAAAAGGAAAGTGCTCATGTGTGTGGAGAAGGACAGAAATCGGGCCGCATCGCGGCGTTCGGAGAATCCGAAACTTGCATTCGGGACTGGCGCAAACAGGAGAGGATTTTCTCCAGCAAAGCAATGAGGAACGGTTTCAGTGGACCGAAGCAGGACGGAATCTGCAACGATCCACATCGGCGATACGATCGCCTTCACCCTATCTTGAAAGCAAATTGTGACAGGGAAGTCCGCCGCGCGCCGTGTTTTCGCCGCTTATAGGTCGCGTTGAAGCGAGAGACATGATAGCACGAAGGTTAATTCGCTCGCCGCGCTTTGTCACTCGAGTGTTTTGACAGTTCGTTTTCACGTTCAACGAGCGAGATGTGTTCATTTTTGCTTGCGCGCGTGTGACACCGTGCTTGTTAATTTATTAGTAAGCAAATGTTTGCTAGTTGATACAGCCTATAAAACTGCTATCCTTACTTCGTATAGCGGTCTACTAATTTGCTATTGCATTCGATGCTTCGCCTTTCGGGCGAAACTGCGACTTTTTTTTATTTATCACAACTTCAGTGCATCGGGAGGAAATCTGTGTTTCCAAATGAGACAAAGTTGTATTTCTGTTTGAAAGCATGAGGTGCGCGGTACTGTAAAGGACTTTTTTTTTTTTTTTTTTGTCGGCACGGAAACCGGGTGTGCGTTACAGTCGAGGGTGCGTTAGGATCAAGTAAATACGGTGTATCGGTTATACCAATGAGCAGCTTCTGCACCGTCAACTTTTGTATGTTTTCTATGATGAAATAACCCGCCTATTACAATGCCCCCATGCCGCATCATCGGTTATAACGATGAAGTCTGTCTACTGGGTGTCCGTGCTACAAGCAATGGAATAACTCCTTGAAAAGAAAAAAAGAAATTTGAGTCATTGCCCGTCACCGCGCGCTGTTTTCAATCATTCTCAGCATCGCCAGCCTCGGCGCCTCTCTCCCATCGCCCTTCCACCCCTCCAAACACGAATGGGCTGCGCCTGTAGCTCTACAACGCGCCACCCTCCGAAACACGAATGGATCGTGCCAACTGCACTGATAGCGCTGGGCTAGCGAAGCACCGCAAATGTGCGACGCAATAGAGCCAAAGTGGCGTGAGCGTCCACCGAAACGAAGAAACAAAGTTCGCATCGCCATAGTCATCAGTGAAACTCATACTGGAATGACAGCAAAGCCGGAACGCTTCGTGCCAATTTGTGCTTTAAAGCCTTTATTCTTGTGTGTATCCCCGCGCGTAGCACCGCATTGGCTACGTGCCTTCATGACTGTGTAGTCGCCATTCATAATCGCGTCGATAGCGGCCGTGATTTCATCCGCAGCGGTTGCGGCTAACGGTAGTTTCGTTTTTACTCAGCGCGTGTGTTGGCAGCGCGCCTTCAGAACCACAAGGTCGCCGTCCTCGATTGCGTCGACAGCGGCCGCGGTTGCGGCAAACAATAGTTTCGTTATTACTCAGTGCAAAGCTGTCTAGGATGAAAAGCACCGTCTACATCGCGATGAGTGGTGACCTGGCAAAAGAATAATTGGGTTGTGCACGCGGTAGTGAAAAGCGTGTGTCAGATGAAGACAGGCGCCGCGACCGTGCCGTGAAAGAAGTCACAAGGCCTTCGCCACTGCGAGCACAAATCAGTCACGAGATGACGAGAAAAGCAGCTTCCGCACTGCTTTGTGCAAAAGAGAAACATGATTCTGCTGATTCATTCAATAAATAAAAGCTTGTTGCCGTAGAAAGCATTCGTTTATTGTTTTCTTCATACCTCGATAATTTGACAGTCTGTTTCTTCGGACATTTTTTCGGTTCCGTGAAATCCGAATTAACGAGGTTTTACTGTAAATAGCAGTGTCAACCTTGAATGCTGACAGCCGCAACTTGTTACATGGGATCAGAGCATGCAGGCAGCAGAGTTAAACAGTTAAACAAGTCAACATAATAAGCTGCCGGGTGGAGGAAGGTGGTGTGGAGGGGCACTGGCCTCCCACCATAATAGTTTTCTCACGACAGCTCTGCCATCCCCCTATTTTGATTTTTTTTTTCATGCAACTCAGTTAAACAATGGAATTTTCCTGGCACTTGAATATTGTTATAGGTGGGTTCGACTGTATGTGGACTTGCTCTTCAAAAACGCACAAAATTAACGACACCAGCTTGCTTCGGCAGTTAAGATTCAACACCACTTTAGTTCAAAAAATAACTTTCGGTCCCTTCATTTTTGTTCCCAGCACTTTTATGCATCTAACTGCAAGTTTCCATTGACAACGTCATCTAAAGAGCGAAATGCGGCGGCTAGCTCCTTCGAAACAGGCCACGGCTAGTTCCGATCATTTGTAATTTCAAGAATACAAGTGCATCCGCCGCCATTTCTTTCTTTGAGAGTGTAATATGCCGTATATACTCATAATGAACACACTTGTTTTTCCTACAAATCCAAACCAAAGTTGTGGGTCCATTTCTTATGTGGGGTAAATTTTATGTGAACTTTTTAGAAGCAGCATAATTTGCAAAACTAAGGCGGTAATGATTTGAAAAATGCATTAGATAACTTATCTTTGCATTAAATTCACGTATACAGTGCAGTCCACTTATAACGATATCGAGAAGAACGAGAAATCCGATCGTTATAACCGATCATCGCTATATCTTGACTGCCGAAAAAAAAAGATGCCGAAAAAGGTGACTTCGTGCTCCGCTTGCGAGCGTCACCGCACCGCGTGCACGACTGCAAAATTTGACTGAGACCTTGCCCTATATTTGACCAAATTTGACCGCGAACTGAACCTTGCCCTATATTCGAATAAGTACAGCATTGGATATACTGAAGTAATTTCGGCTCCTCCATCAACTTTGTTTAACGAGGTTTTGCTGCGTAAGCATTCCTCTCCTCCCCGCTTTTTGGGCGGTCTTGCCAATTGTAGAACAATTTAGGCCACTTCATATGTGCTGCTATGACTGTATGTGGACAATTTTGTCCAAGAAAAGTGACAGCAAAGGCAATCTTAAAATGAATGTCGACATTGATGTGATTGGCATTGAAGCAATGTAGCAACACACCTTACCATTGTTTCGTCGAAGAGTCCTCTCGCTATGCACAAGCCGGCATCTGCTTCATTAGCCAGGATGTGTGTCTCTGAGAAAGCCATCTCATCGTATATCGGTGCCAGTGTGTTTGTATTCAACCTTGAGACAGCATAAGCGACCAACTAGTGGTGAAAAGTGCACATTTCTAGCCGCGTTATTTTTTCGTGAAACTCAAATCAGTCAGCCCACTTTGAGAAACGATCGAAGGTAACGGCTAGCAACGCTCATGCCATAGGTGGCCACTTGCACAGTGCAAGCATCTCTCATTCTTGCTGCTTACTTGCAACGCAGTTAAGATTTCAAGGTGCTACCGACACCAAGTTTTCTTTAGAGCACTGCTCTTAGGCGCCGCCGGCTCTTGGGCATCGGCGTCCCTCGACGTAACCGAGTGAATGCAGCGCACGGTGGGGGATAAAAGACTGCGATAGCGAAGAAAGCGCATGTAGGAAGTGAAGGAGGAGAGTGCAGCATTCTGAACTATCAGGCAGAAAGTGAGGAGGAGGGTATATCAAAAGCATGAGAACAGAAGCGTAGTGCCGCGTATGACTAGATCTGCGGCGCATGCGCAGTGGGTCCGAAGCCCACGCCAGCGCTTGGTTTCTGTATGCGGTATCGTTGGACGCGCTCAGCGTGCCTGGTCGCCGTCATGGAGCACATCTCGTGCGGCATCCGCTTTCCTCCTCACCCTTTTGCCATACTCTCCTCCACTTTCCTCCTGCCCTCTTTGCTATCGCCATCTTTCATCCCCCGCATTCGCTCTTTCATCCTTCGCTGTGCTCGTTCACTTGGTTTTGCTAAGGAATGCCTATGCTCAACGCAGGAAGGGCTGCGCTCTAAAATCTGTTTGTGACTGTAAACAATTTTGGCTTTCACTTTTCTTGGCTGTCAGCTGTGTCATGGTAATGCGACTTGCTCACCAAGATTGTTGATGGTGCAAATTTTCAAGTTTATATTCTTTGTTTCAAATGGTGAGAAAGTTATGAATACTGACTTCTCAATACCGAATTGCATAAACATTCAATTGAATCTTCGCAGAAGTCTATTGAAAAGCCTTGCTCTGTATGTGTCTTGCAGGAAGACGACCTGGCCACCTGATGGAAGATGAAACTGAGATTGCTTGTTCGCCGTCATCTGAGCCAAAGGAATCGATGGCTGCACCCACAAGTCTGCACAATTCCACATCGCAGTCAGATGAGGATGCACAAACCATTGTCAGCTGTGGGGTGCAATGCTGCCCACTGAGAACAGGTAAGAAGGGTTCGGTTGCATCCTCTCCAAACCTCATAAGCCCAAAGCTCTGCTAGCTGTATACTCGACGGGTTTGCAAAATCTCACTGAAGTGAACCTATCTCTGAAAGTCATGGAGGTTGCCCGAGAATACCACCTCATTTGCATAGTCAGCGCAGCGTGCTAGCTGTTCTTTTCGACCGTGTTGCCGGTTTCACGACAATATGGAAAGCGGAAGCAAATTAAAGATCGTCACATTGGAATAGAAGGAGGCTATTGGAAAGGCCATTGAGTCAGGTACTAAAATGTGAATGTTGCACACAGCGGAGACTTCGTTGCATGTTCGAGGTTGTGCACACCATGGGGTATACATTGCAGTAAAGGGCAGTAATCTGCATAATGAAGTAATAGATATAACAAAGTAATTTCGGTTTCCCCTTCAACTTCGTTATAACATGTTTCAAGTGTATACAGTATAGACCACTTATAACGTAACCGCTTATAGTGCAGGACCGGATATAGTACGGTCTTTTCAGACTCCGGTTAGTTTCCCATAGCACTCCATGTATACGCATACCGTTTACAGTGCAGCCGCGTGAGACGAAATACCGGTTATATGCGGCTTCCGCGGGAAATCTTGCCGACAAGGGCTGCAGCGAGCACGCTTCTCAAAGATGCGTGCTGCCGGCCGGCGTATGCATATCAATGCAATCAAACTCTCATTAATTCGGACTTATTTGGCCGCACACGGTTAATTCGGACTACTTTCAGAGCTCGGTGAGCGAGGAGCGCCGCAAATGTGCGACGCAAAAGAGCAAGAACGGCGCTAGCGTCTAACCGAAACGAAGCGGCGGAGTCCGCATCACCACAGCCATCAGTTGAAATCGTACATGAATGACAGCAACGCCGGGACGCTTCGAGCCTATTTGTGCTCTAAAGCCAGAATTCTTGTGTTTACCGCCGCGTATAACACGGCGTTGGCCACGGGCTTTCGTAACTACGTAGTCGTCATCCACAATCGTGCCGATAGTGACCGCGGTTTTCTCCGCAGCGGTTGCGGCGAACAGTAGTTTCGGTTGCGGCGAACAGTACCGTATTTACACGATTGTAAGTCGACTCGAATGTAGGTCGACCCCCCCAAAATTGCATGTCTCAAAAAAAAAATTGGGGGGGGGGGGGGGGACCACGCAAGTGCATTTCACACAAGGGAAATTTATTGATGGGGTGGCTATGACTACTCATCGTCGCTAGAGTTGACCTCACTGGTACTGCTGCCGTCATAGCTGCTGCGGTCCCACAGCGCATCGTCATCAATGTGAGTTCACACTTCGCGAACGACCGCACCACGACATCGCGCGGTACAGCCCCCCACGCAGAGAGGACCCACCCGCACACAGTAGCCAGAGAGGCCAAATTTTCTCGCGCTGAAGCCGCCACTGCCGCACCACACGTTCACTGACTCCAGACTTGCGTCCCGCTGTGCAGTTGTTAGTTTCCTCAACATGGAGGATAGCAGCCCGTTTGAACGCTGCTGAGAACGAGCGCCGAAAGTTCTTGGCACTCATGACAGGCGCGACGATTCAGCACAACAGCAGAAGTGACAGATGCGAGCGGCCGTCGAAAACAATCGTATCTCAAAGAAAAGCTCTTCCGCCAACTACTAATACCCCCCAAACGACGGCTCTTCCGCCAACTACCAATACCCCCTAAACGGCGGCTCTTCCATGATCGATGCTCCCACAAGAGCCGTGCGCTCGTGGTGGGCGCAATGAAAAGTATGCAATACAGGAAATTATTACGCTACGCTTCTACCGTAATCATAAAAGCGTAGGTGCAAAGTTGTAACCACGCCGTAGCACCCCTGATTTCTCGTTTCTCTTGCCGTTACTAGTGGCACACGGTTCGGTTTCGATTCTAAGTCGACCCTCCAACATTGGATTGCCAAATTTGAAAAATGGGTCGACCTACAATCGTGTAAATACGGTAGTTTCGTTTTTACTCGGTACCGTGTCGGCCGCGTGCCTCAAAAACTGCGTAGTCGCCATCGATGATCGCGTAGATAGCGACCGCGGTTTCGACTGCAGTTGTTGCCGCGAATGGTAGTTAATTCGTCCAGACTCGGTGCGTGCGTCGGGCGCGTGCCTCAGCACCGCAAAGTGGCCGTTCGTAATCGTGTCGATAGCAGTCACGGTTTTTTCCGCAGCAGTTGCGGCAAACAGTTGTTTCGTTTTGACTCGGTGCAAAGCTGTCGAGCTTGAAGAGCACCGGCTACATCGGAATTATGTTTTTGCCAGCTCACTGGCGAAAACGTAATCGCGATAAGCGCGCGATAGTACAAAGCGTGTCTACATGCTTGGTCTACATGTTTTGCATATGTGCAGTGCTTGAAAATCGTTGTTTTGGTTATAGTGCGGTACCGCTTATAGTGCAGATATTCGCGACTCCGGCGACTTACGTTATAAGCGGTCTACACTGTATTTATAAAAGTGATCGCTCGATAATACCGCCCCTGTGGGCTTAGTACTTGTGGGCAATGAGGCGCAAACGGTGATGACAACGTGCTCCTTTCATTATGAAAGCTCATTAAAAAAATTCTCTTCTGTGTAGGTAAACTCTGCATGACTCGTTTTTTCTGATCAGGTACATGGGGGGCACACTATATTTTCTTTTATAATTCAAGGGCATTTTACATTCAGGTGTATGATTATATTATCAACTAAAATGCGGCAAAGTAGGGTGTGGGTTACAGTCAAGTAAATCCAGGAAGTTGGCTAGGAGCAGAGTCTGGAGTCACTCGTTAGCCACAGCATATGGTGAAACCCTTTCCACTCTGGCGCAGCAGATGGCTGCATGTGCAAGGTGGTCTCCACATAAAGCAACATCCCCTCCTTCCCCTCCCTTGTTGTGCGTGTTATGCTGTTCATTTGTAATGCTTCTCTTTCCAGCACAGAGAGATTTTAACACCAATTCACCGTGCACTTGTGCCTGCCCACCCTCACTGTTTGCTACTTACTTTTCAAAAAGAAATACAGTTAAACCTGGATATAACGAAATTGACAAATTCCCGAAAAACTTCGTTCTAAAGAGGATTTCGTTATATGCAGGTTCGGCCCGAAAACTCGTAAAAGAAACGCCTGCCGTATTTACTCGATTCTAACGCGCCCTCTATTTTAACGCGCACCCGTTTTCCGTTTTCGTCGAAGCACTCATCCTTGGAATGTCACACCAGGTACTGGATGCATGGACGCGTGTCGTTTCGCACAAGTGCGAGGCATTGGAAACCAAGAGCGAGCGTCACGATGGCGTCGTGGTGTCGTATAGTGTTACAGTAGAGCCCCGCTGTTACGTTCCCGGGTGCTGCGTTTTCCCAGCGGTTACGTCGTTTTCGGCCGGTCCCGCATTGGTAACCCCGCTGTTGCGTCGCGACTGTGGGACCGTTCCTGCATCGTACGTTGCGAACTTCACCCCGTGCCGGCCCAAGCGGCCATTTTGACTTTTCATGTCGCTTGGCTTGGTGGCTTGACCATGGCATTGGCCGCCCAAAGTGCCGGGGGCGACAACTATGACGTATTTTCGGTTTCTGCCAGCAAAAGTATGGCCCTTGAGATCCGTATTTGCTATCTAAAGATGGTGTCTATGACGCGTTGTGGCCCTAAAATTGGTTTTGGCTCATCGATGTTCCGTATTAAGTCCAAGGGCGATAACGCAGTCGCCGCGCGCCATATGCTGTATGTGCGAGTGACGTGCGAGGGGAGCCGACGACCGCGTCTATGGCGTTTTTCACTGGTCGATCTGGAGCGGCCGCCGAAATCCTGGAGCGAGTGCTCGCAATTCACCAACCCTAATCTGCCAGCGGAGAGCGAAAATGCTCCGCGCTGGATCGTACCGGAAGTCTGCGCACAGGCGTCGCAAAAATCTACTTCCGCTCTTCATGTTTCCATGGCCACCAAGATCGCCGTCCTCCAGCGAGCGGAAGTGACTTATGCTTCATGTCCTATTTCCGCCCGAATCCGCGCCTCGGCAGCGGAGCAAGTGAGAGCGATCCGGCGCGGAGCGAGTTGATCCGAAACGACCAGTGGAAAGCGCGAACCCGCACCAGCTCGACCAGTGAAATTCGTATTCGCAGCCGTGGAGCAAAAAATCCTGTTCCAGATCGACCAGTGAAAACCGCCATAAATCTCTCGCGCGCACAATGGAAAAGCAGGGAGGAAGCGCGCCTTCTTCCGTTGCGCTCGAGGCACCGGCGAGGGAGGGGGGGGGGGGGTGTAGCGGGCGGCCTTGTACTGTCACGGCTGCTGGATAAAAAAAAAAGCGGCCGTGGTACTGTACTCCGGCATCAAATGCGTACTGCGCGGTGGCGTACGGTCGCGCGGGCCGTATCTTGAAAGCGATCTGCGTTGGGGCAGAGTCTAGGCAGTGTAGGTGCGCCGGCAGCTCGTAGCTTTCTGCGTGCTGTGTGTTCTCGGCACTCAGTTTGCGTTGAAGCGATAGACAACAGCACGAAGGTCACTTCGCTCGCTTCTGCAGCGGCGCTTCCAGACGCTGCCAGCGTTTGACAAGCGCGTGTGCGCGCTCACTGAGTGTGATGTGTCACAGCGTCTGCCAGCACGTCGGCAACATCAACTGGAAAAGGAGAGTACCGGCTTGGGGGCTAAGCCAGCTGCAGCAAGCGGCAGGATCAGGTTTGAATGAAGGGAGGAGGAAAGGTCATGCCCGCGGTGGCAAGATCGCCAGGTCGAGGGATGCAGGCCCGCCTCGCACACACACACATGCGCTCGCTTCGCATTCCGTCGCGGCGGAGAAGGTGCTTCCGGATGCTGCTCGCGCAAAAATGACAAAATTTGGGGCGAAATCTCTAGGTTGTCGGCGGGGAAAATTCATTATATCGTGGGTGTCTCCCGCTGCCACTTCGTTGCATAGAGGTCTCAAATACATGTGCTTCTATGGAGTAATGGCAGGGAATAGAAAAACTTCGTTATATCCAGGAATGCGTTACAGTTAAACCTGCTTATAACGAACCTCCATATAACGAATTCCTGGATATAACGAAGTTTTTCGATCCCCCGCCGTTACTCCATAGAAGCACATGTATTTGAGACCTCTACGTAACGAAGTGGCAGCGGGTGACCCCCTCGATATAACAATTTTCCCGTCCGACCACCTAGAGATTTCGCCCCAAATTTTGTCATTTTTGCGCGAGCAGCAACCGGAACCACCTTCTCCGCCGCGATGGAATGCGAAGCGAGCGCACGTGTGCGTGCGTGCGTGTGCGAGGCGGCCCTGCATCCCTCGACCCGGCGATCTTGCCGCCGCAGGCGTGACCTTTCCCCCTCCCTTCATTCAAATCTGATCCTGCCGCTTGCTGCAGCTGGCCTAGCCCGCCAAGCCGGCACTCTCTACTTTTCCAGCTGATGTTGCCGACGCGCTGGTACACGCTGTGGCACATCAGACTCGATGAGCGCGGACACGCGCTGTCAAACGCTGGCGGCGTGTGGAAGCGCCGCTGTAGAGCGAGCGAAGTGACCTTTTTGCTGTTGTCTATCGCTTCAACGCAAACTGAGCGCCGAGAACACAGCACGCACAAAGCTACGAGCTGCCGCGCGCCGCCCCGCTATCCCTCCCCCCTCGCCGGTGCCTCGAGCGCAACGGAAGAAGGCGCGCTCTCCTTTCACTCCCCATCCCCCTGTGCAGCGCGGTTGAGGTGTCCTCTATTGAGAGACAGTTATCGCGCTGCACTTTAACCCATCTTTCACCCCTTTCCAACAATAATCTCTCTGCGCGCTTCCTCCCTGCTTTTCTTCTTGCTCGCGCGAGATTTAGACGCGGTCGTCGGCTCCCCTCGCACGTTTTCACTCGCACATACAGCATACGGCGCGCGGCGACTGCGTTATCGCCCTTGGACTTTAGGGTACAGCCACGCTAGCGGCAAAAACACGCAGCAAAAACGCGCGTCAGAAACGCGCGGCAAAAGCGGCAGGAATCGGGGGTCTTGCAGCTTACCGCGCAAAATGGGTTCGACCCTTTCTGCGGCAAATGCCGCGTGCCGCGAGATGAAGAACCAATCAAGAACGACGAGGGTGACGTCACGGAGCCATCACAACCGAACGCCGCCGGTCCGCGCCGGGTTTTCAATCGACGATCGTCGTCTCTCGCATGAAACAACGAGCGCTCGCGGTGTTGCTCGCCCGTTCGGAGAGCGCGGGAGATCTTATCGCGCTGCCGCGCGGCGAGACGCGCGTGCCACGGTGGCCTCGCGGCAAGGCGCTGATGACGCGCGGCAACTTGCCGCTCGCTGCATGACCTCGCTGCATGACGCGCGCGTTTTTTGCCGCTAGCGTGGCCGTACCCTTATATACGGCATATCTATGCCAAAACCAATTTTAGGGCCTCAACGCGTCATGGACACCATCTTTATAGCGAATACGGATCTCAAGGGCCATACTTTTGCTGGCGGAAACCGAAAATACGTCATAGTTGTCGCCCCCGGCACTTTGGGCGGCCAATGCCATCGTCAAGCCACCAAGCCAAGCGACATGAAAGTCAAAATGGCCGCTCGGGCCGGCGCGGGGTGGCAGTTCGCAACGTATGATGCGGGAACGGTCCCACAGTTGCGACTCAACAGCGGGGTTACCAATGCATTGAGTTATATGGGAGCTGTGCCGGCACCTGTCCAAAACGACGTAACAGCCGGGAAAACGCAGCCCCCGGGAACGTAACAGCGAGGTTCTACTGTAACACTATACGACGCTACGACGCCATCGTGACGCTCGCTATTCGTTTCCGATGCCTCGCGCTTGTGCGAAACGACACGCGTCCACGCATCCGGTACCTGGTGTGACATTCCGAGGATGAGTGCTTCGACGAAAACGGAAAACGGGTGCGCGTTACAATTGAGGGCGCGTTAGAATCGAGTAAATCGGTAAACGTTTATTTTTCGTATTTTCGTGCCGAACCTGCATAACGAAATCCTCTTTATAACGAAGTTTTTCGGGAATTTGTCAATTTCGTTATATCCAGGTTTAACTGTATATGGAGGTTCGCTATAAGCAGGTTTAACTGTATCAATTTATACGAGGGGAGTGCGAATACCAAATAGTCGATTTCAAATCGATTATCAGAAAACTTTTCACGCAATTTTAATGCTTGCAAATATTGGGCAAAAAGTGGTGCTGCACTTGCTTGGGAGTCTCCTAGCATTGCATAACAAGAATGTTACAAGATATCTGCAACTTAGGTACATAGAAATCAGGATATCCAGTGCGATCTACTCTTATTACAGGAAACTCCAAATCAGTATGCCAGCACCGATTACATCTCAGTTGTAGTGTATGAAGGTTTGAAAGGTACTTCTTTGTTAATTAAATCTCTGTTGAACACAATCAAATCTTTTTTTCCTGAAACTAATGAATTGGTGACATTCTGTTGTACCCATGCTACCAATGAGGTTCTCAGTTTAATAGTGGACCTTTGTTTTATGGCAATCTTTTATTGCATAGGAAGTTTTGCTTTCCAGTTTTTTCTCCGAAATACATAAGGGCATCCCAACTTACGGCAGGTTGGTTATCCTAAGGATAATCTGTGCGACAGGGGCCACGCGTCACGTGACTCATCACCGTTTCCGCATAGCCGGACCCAACGGTAAAGAGCAGGAGCCGTCCACGCCGTTTTATTGTCTGGTTCGGCGTTTTTGCCACCATCTGAAATTTAGATGGCCACGGCAAGTTCGCGCAACATTATTAAGCTCGCTCCACCCCGCGTTCATCCGCCGGCCCAAATGCATGTAACCGACTATGGCACATTCTTGCCTGCCTAGTAAATGCAAAGCTAGTCTTCTGACGGCTTGCTCGAAGCTACAAAAATGCATGTCTACGAACGGCGTCGAGAACGGTTGCAGCCACGAACAACGTTTCGTGCATTCGCTCTCGTTCGTGAGGCGGTTTGTCGGCTTTCCAAGTGTCGCGGCGGCTGCTGCGAACAGGGGCCGTATTCTGAAACGTTGCACTTCGGCGATAGTTCGCCGAGGCGATAGTCACGTTCAGTAAATCAACCGGCTGCTTACCCGTGACATCAGCATGCACTACCAACACGCCCACTTGAATGTTTTGCAACACACGAGAGAGCGCACTGTGCCAGTGCAGAACGGCTCGGGTGTGTTCATTTATTCGATATATGTTGGGAGCACCCAATGACACCGTGACGTCAAAATGACATGCACCTGAACTACTAGATGGGGCAATTATTTTCCGGTTTTGGTCAACCAGCCAATCAGCGCAGCCTAAAGGCGAAAGGTGAACGATCGCCGAAGTGGAACGTTTCAGAATACGGCCCCAGATCTGCGTCGATTCGGCACCAAACCATAACCTTAGTCGCCGATGGCTGAGAAGCGCTATTAGGCCCAATGGCCTAGGCAGTGTGGTCGTGACGAAAATTGGTCGTGACGAAAATTCGCCACTGGCCGATGGGGTAGTGGGCCACAAGCCGTGGAGGAATGCTTCCCGCAAATATTTCATAAGGGTGGCTGGCTCATCAGCGATCGGTCCCGAGATCGCGTGTGCGGGTTAGATTGACGGCTGTCGAAGCGATGTAAGTTCATCGCCGCGTATCCAACACGATCCGCGTGCATATCGGCGGCTAATTGGCCCGCTATTCGCACATGCACTTTATAAAATACGCACTGCTTTTCTTTTGCCATTCCCTCTGTCCGTGACACGTTATCATTTGATCAGACAGAAGCAGGCCTGGCCAACTCGGCATCGGTCCTCACATCAGATGGGGCGTACCCGTTCGCGGCGCATTCGAAGCTCCACTTGCGCCGAAAACTTAGTGAAACGCTCGCTTGGGCAGCACACTCAACACTGCATGGGGCTCTACGCCGAATATATCGAAAAATCTAATAGTGTAGATAATCGATTCACGAATCGAATTATTCGAACATTCACTATTCGATTCGGTGATGGTCGCGTATTCGTGCGCCCCCAGTTGAATTGCACTGGCTTATTGACGGCGCCCCGATGAGGCCTGTGTGATCGAGTGTGTCCATTGTAAAATCAGAAACCTCACTATCCATGTAGATTGGGCCTCAAGCTCAGTGATGGGCAACACGCACAAGGAGCCCAGAGCAGTTTATTCTAAAAGTCTTCTGCCGCTGTTTATTCTAAGTCGCCCGACGTCACCTGTTTCACGTGCGCTCATCCAGCGCACTTGGTTTTCCCTTTCTATCTGTGCAAGCTATTTTATGACACCCATCGCGGCCTTCCTTTTCAGAGGGTGCGGTGCAGACAGGCCCGGTGGTGCTATCCAAGCTTGAGGTCTGCCAGCTCCTCACCCCCGATTTCTTTGCATCTCTCGAGCGAGCCGAGCTGGGCCGAATCCTCAGCACTATCGCCACGGTTGTCGCCCAGAACCCTCTACCGCAAGAGTGAGAGAGCACCTTGGCTGTGGTTCATCCATCAAATACTCACAATACACACAGTCAACAATGCTGGCATGAGCAATTCAGTGGCAAGTTCTTTTTTTCATTTCCACTGCCGACTGTACTGCTCCAAGACACTGGACTCTGATGATTAGTGGGTGCAACATTCACTGCCTCGTTACTTGTCACCTGCCATCCATTTTAATTTTAGTATCATTACCTGTTATTGACATTTGTAAGCTGAGCTCTTTTTTTTTTTTTCTCTCGCATTAATTTTTATTTTCTATGAGCATTGGCTGCCAATGTAAGATCAACATCTTTTACAATTTCAGCTAAATAGAAGAGCTCATTACTTCATGCAAAGCAGCTCTACAGCTCGCTGCTTGTTTTATGTGCACCATATGCTTCCACATATAGATCAGTCCGTACGAAAAAGAAGGAAGGGTTGCTTGGAAACAAATTCCACAGGGATCCTTCTTGTAGCTGTTCTTTTACAGTTGCCCTTACATCATTCATCAAATACCAAGGCAGCCAGCTTGCTTCTCAATGCTTTTAATTGTGCTGCAAGTTGAATTTATTATTAAATCAGCTGTAGTTCGACGCGATTAAGCAGTGTGGATCTGCTTGATGTAATGGGAAGTGTTATCATATAGATGGAGTGGGCACCTGTTTATTTCCACTCTTGAACATTTTAGCTGTTTCTATGAATGTGAGCCAGAGGGAGCTATTGACGAGTGGCACCCATTATTTCTGGACATTCTGTTACACTGCCAGGTAATGCAAGCACTCGGTTGATTTTTTGCTAAGTGGTCCACATTACTGATGCCATGTTTCAGAGAGTGATGACTTTTTAAAATGTCACTTCTAAATGCATCAAGGCCTGTCTCCAGGAAACTTGTCTTACATAACACTTCGTTATTGGCTGGCATTCTGGCACTACCATTCAGGATAGCAATTTCTGTAGTGGGACGATCACTGCAGTGATGGCCAAATCGCAATTTGCACTTAAGTTATGTAAATACAGGCCTTGTTGGTTTAAAGGTGAATGAGATGAACGCAGTCTGCAGGACATGGTGCAGAAATGTTAAATCTGCATTTGTTCATTGACCACCATGGGGGCACAGCGTCTGCCTGAGTCCCTTGGGGGCACAGGTGTCTTGGGGGCACAGGTGTGCTTGACACCAATCTGGAAAGTGTACAGTCGCAAGTCATTACTTAACATTGTTAATATTGTGCAAAAATCTACAGTGCCGTTTGTCCGAAAAGATATATTGCTAAGAGCATGGATTTTTGTGTCTGATCGAATAGAGCATCTCATTAATGTCTTGCTCTTACATTAAGTTTGCCTGTTCAAGGTTTGTAGCCTTTGCTGCGAAAAATGGTCCAACTGCAGATATATATATTTGTTGCTAGGCTAGTAAAGAACTCCTTTTTTTTTTTTTTTGTCTTTTAAATTTCTGTGCACACTTTATCCTGCTTAGCCGTTTACGTTTTCTGACATGCTTGCACCAAAGAAGGAAGTTGTTTTCCACACTGCTTTTGGACTGTGATTCCTCTGGTTTCGTTTGTTTGTCATGAGAAAGAATGTGCTGTTCTTCTAGCCCGTGAAAGCATAGCAGATTGAAATTCTTTTATAACTCAGCTGATTTTCTTAAATTAAGTCATGTGTATTAGATGTTGATGCATTCAATCATTATTTCATGATCATCTCACGGCACAATTACGGTGAGGGCATTTATAGTGGGAAATGGCTTTTTGGTTGAACTTGTTTTTTTTTATTTTTTTTTTTATGTGGCTGTCCATATTTGAAGCAAACCATTACTCCAGTGTCGAATTTTACTATGCACAAACTCTTGCCAGATTTTTTAAATGAGTCATTTTGATGACTTATGAGACTTTTTTTTTCTTGCCTTTGGAATGTGCAAAACTGGTGGCTCATTACAGTAAAGTGCAGGTAAACAGTGAAGTGTACTTTTTTTTTTAGAAATGTGAGCTTTATCATTATTATTTTCTTCAATAAAGACTATGTAGCTCTTTTTCTGCCAGCTTTGTAACTGTGATTTCTATAAGTCTCTTTGTAAAGTAATTTCAGTGTCTGAATGGTCAGGCTGTTCCTTCATACACAAGTGCACTATCTGTTTCACTGCTGGTTGCACAGTTTATTTTATTTATTGCATTTATTGCATTGTAGGCTACGATTTTGTGCTCAGAATGGACATTTTGTACTTTTTGATATGCACCTGCTTATGCATTATCTTGTCTGAAGTGCACTATTTGGATGAGGTTCAAGACAGTCATGGTAACACCCTCGAATAGTCTTGGAAATTTTAAAGGGTGGTGTTAGTGATGACTTCAGAAAGGATTTGTGTGCATCAGTGTGAGCTCTCTTTGCGCTTGCTTCCGTATAACAGCGTTGTTGCTGGTTAGCTCTCGCAGTGTGTTTCAGTCAGTTTAATTACCGAGTTTGACGACTTGTACATATGTTCCTTTGTCATTTGTGTCCCTAAAATTGAAGTTCTATTTTGTGATCAACCTCACTTTGTACATTTTAGTCTTGGACCTGAAACATTGAAATAAATCATTTTACACCTTTTACATGCATCTTGTGCATGTGTATCTTAGTCACGCATAGCTGTGCTCTTGTTTGTAAACTCGTGCGCCAGTGCAAACATCTGGCATTTACAGTTTAATTAGTGAACATCTTTCCCGCCAACTTCGTTCACTGGGTAGTCCGTGGTCTAATGGATACAGCATTGAGCTGCTGTTCTGAGGGATTAGTATTAGTCAGTATGACAACAGAAATACAGCAGATTTCCGTTAGTTCAACTCTGTTTAATTCAATCCTGAACGAAGGCCTCGGCCAGCACCCATGCAATTCTGTGGGCCCGAATGCTCGTGATTTTGATCCGAAAGTGACCTTTGCCGCATAATTCGAACTTGACCAGTCAGCACGTACTTGACCCCTATGGTGTCCCCAATAGCGACCCCTTTAGTGGTGGCATTTCTCTCGGCAGAGCTTTGTGAACAGTGAGCACGTTGAACACACATCATCTCCCCTCTAAAACGCCTATTCCAGCCTGCCTTAAAAGATTTTCAAGCAATAACCACAGCTCACAATGTCTGATTGTGGTATTTACCTGATTCTAACATGCACCGTTTCTCCTTTTTTTTTTCCGAAGAAAATTGAGCCGGAAATTGCCCGCAGGTTGCAATCCGCTACGAAACCAAGACCGCCTCCACAGTGTCTGTATGTTACCGCATAGCATGGCCTGGTGCAACACATATATAATGCCTTTGTCATTTTTCTTGTTCAAAAATTGGGCGCACATTAAATTTCTACTTTGTTAGGAGCTTTAACGTCATTTCTACGTTAGTCTTTACTTTGGACACAAAAAGCAGGTGCGCATTTCATTCTAGGTCGTGTTAGAATTGGGCAAATACTGCTAAATGAATCAGCTGTGTGTTTTAACGTTTTTTTCTGCATCCTGTTTAATTCGACCTGCCGGATAATTGGATCAATTTCGTCAATCCCATCAGAGTCAAATTAACGGAAGTCAACTGTACATTGGGCAGAGAAGGAAATAGGGAACCGGGTCCATAACCAACTTGGGTCACTGGGCGCGTGCCGCTCGTTTTGGCTCCAACATGGCCACAATCGCATATCTCTCCACATAGTGTCTTTCGGTGACATGTGCTTACGCTCACAGTGGTTATAGGTGCACAAAATTTGGCGCTCGCCTACACTGCACAATATTGTGTTTCTGCAGCAAAGAGGCGTACTTTAAAAAAGTGCTTCTCATATAGTTCTTGTAAAAGAATCCTGTCCAGTCCACGCTGTGAAGGTGGTTAGCGAAACTCTAAATGACAATTAGAACGATTACCCATCGCGATGAAGCTTGAAATTATTCACGTGGTGATATTCACATGCACTTCACCTATTTATTAGCCTAAGACTTTCAACGGCCTGCGACTTGGCTTGCGCTGCTACTTCATGCACTGTACATTGGAACAGAGAGAAGAGAAATGCACTTGACCACACTTTTCATACAATGTACATTGGAACAGAGAGAAGAGAAATGCACTTGACCACACTTTTGCCACGCCTCGTATACACGCTGCTTTTCAGGAGTCCTCACTATACGTTGCCTTCCCATAGCACTGTCACAACACACAATTCAATTGCTGGGCGGGTTCTTTTTTACATACGAAACTGTAGCTATATCACTCCTTGCTTCATATGCTACAGTTGCCGCGGAACGCTTTCTGCTAACACTATGTGCGATGGCGAGCTTTCTGGTTCTTTAATTTTCTTTGTCCCGCACAACCAGCGCCGCCGCTGCTGCGGAGGCAAGTGCCATCTGCCGGTGCTGCAAGGAGCCCAGCGGTGCATACTGCGCACGTCCCGAGTGTTTGCCCAAAGAGATGACAGACCCATTAGGAGGTAGAGCTATACAGCTTTGCTGTCAAATATATTAACAGGTTAAAATTTGTACAGCAGTCTCACAATGAACACATGCTTCCCTTGTCATTTCGCCGAGTAGAAAACCTAAAAAGTGACCAAAATTGCATGGAAGCAGACACATTCTCTGTGCCTTTCCTTAAAATTTTCAAAAAGGAATGCACAGTGTTTACATTGAGGAAGCTTTAGCTCAGGGGTTCCTATTTAAGTATGTGAGAAAGAAGGAATAGTTTTTCTTGGCAACCACTGCACCACTCGTTTCGTTTAACTTCACTTATTCTAGAGGAAGGCGCACGTCTTGTGAATTTCCGATCCGGCCACTCATGAGTAACAACACTCTATACTCTTTATTTTCGTTGCTGTTGTTGAACTTTTGAAAACTGAATGAAACACAGCAAAACAAAGTAGATGCATTTACAGCTATTGTAAGTTTCCATATAGCATCATGTAATGTACCTACAGCACTTATGCGCTAATCATTACTACTTAAACAAAACTACACGCAGCAGCGAGCGAATTGACCTTTGTGCTGCCTTGTGCTTTAACGCGAACTAAGTGGTGAGAACAAGCACACATGAAGCTATCACCACTCAACGCACTTTGTCTGCATCGCAGATCACTTTCAAAATAGGGCCCGTGCCATACACAGCCGCCGCGGGAGTACAGTTGATCATAGTCATAATGGTTCCATGCGGATGGATAAGGCGCTGAAGAGCGATAACCACTTATAATGAATCAGCGTACCAGCCGCCACCACCTGCGGTAGTTTACTTGCCTCATGACTTCACCTTGCGCCGCCGTCCGCAGCAGTTCGTTTCACTGCAACGCTGTCGTTTGTACTGGCCGGATCAAGTGTCATAACATTGACAATGACACCAGGCTGTGTGGAGATGAGCAAGTGGCACAATGCTTACGCATACTTGGACAACTCCCTGAGAAGTTTCTGCGTGAATTTTTTTTAATCTCCTCTTTTAACAAACGTATTTCAAAATCATCTCGTTAAAAGGCTTCCTAGACAGCGCTTCACAAATTCCATTGTATAACCAAGCTGCCAAGCCAACTACGCCACTGAACGAAAACTTGCAACGGGTCCTTTTAAAAAAAAAACAAGAATTACTGAGTGTCGTCATATAAGCGGCTCACGAGCTCCATGATAATGCTATTTACAAAGAATTGGTGCACATTGAGGCAACTTCACTAAAATGGCGAACTGAGCGATACAGTTTATAGTAAGCGCTCATCCTGCCTTCTGTCGTCTTTATCCGTTAATGTTTTTCCTCACCTGAATATAAGGTTAAATCTGGCGCAGAATACCAAACGGCGAAATAGAAAGAGACTATGGAAAATACGGAGAAGCTTAAAAACATACATTCTGGGTATTCCGCAGTGCAGGGCGTAGCCGGGGGGTGGGGGGGGGGGGGGGGAAGGCATGGGGCTCCACCTCCCCCTCCGGAATTTATTGTCATGCACTGGCGACCAAAACAACCTCCGGCGCCGGAATCATTCTGGATTGTATCTACAATATTGTGGACTGGACTTGCTTCAAGCACCAGCTTCGCGAAATATTCTGCACACCGGCCGTTCGGTCCACTCTCGCCAAGAAAATCCTCGATGCTTGCAAGCAACACCTGGGCGAGTCATACATCGATAACGTCCTTGCACTCTGCTGACGTGTGAATTCTTCATTGGCAGAGTCGGACAGGGTATGCCAC
Source organism: Dermacentor silvarum (assembly GCF_013339745.2). Lineage (NCBI taxonomy): Eukaryota > Metazoa > Arthropoda > Arachnida > Ixodida > Ixodidae > Dermacentor > Dermacentor silvarum. Next base: position 242,627 of record NW_023606236.1, read on the forward strand.
ATTCTCAAAAGTATTGGGACTCCCGCCTTCAATTCACTCGCCACCAAGAATCCGGCTACCGTCGCCACGTGTCAGTGCCTCGATGAGCTCGAGTCGGTCCCCTACAGCCCGACATTGACGATACCCATTCTACTGTGGACCATGATCTATGTACACTGATATGCACGCTCATACGCGAAGAGTTGCAATCGATGGGCGTACCTTCGACGTGTCCCAGCCAGCCTTTTGGTGTGTCATTGCGTGAAATTATCAGGGAAGAGCTGGCGTCCTTGACCTGCGCTATGCACTGACTGCCGCACTACCGACATACACGCAAGTTGCTGCCAAGCCTCTCAGCAGCGTCACTTATTCGTAGCCGCTACCAACTTACACGTCGGTTGCTACTGCACCCACGGTTAACTTCCCGTCATCGCCGCCAGTGCCTTCATCGGCCCATCTGACCTTACTGTCACCCGGTACACCGAACAGCCCCTACTACCCACCTTGGCGTCCATCCCATCCTACATGCTATTATTGCGGCTATTGTGCCCACTTGTCACGTTTTTGCTGCAAGCGCTAGCAAGACGAGCGTCGTGGCTGCAAAATGTGTGCGCACAATTTTTATAGTCGGGCCGTTTACCAAGGGCAGCGTTGCTCTTCACCTCCGCAGCGCTCTTCATCTCAGCCCGCATCACCTGAAGCTTGAGGCGCTTACCGTTACGCCGTTCCCCGTCGCCCTTTCGCCATTCATTGTCACCACTTCGGCCTGCCTCACTTACCTCTATCGTTTGCCCGGAAAACTAAGCGCTGAAGTTTCCGGAGGAAAAACTGCATACACAAACAACTTAAATTCCTCCAGTGCGCCCATCCAATATGATTCGTGTGTATGTCGAAGGGGTGCCCGTGGATGCCTTAGTGGATACTGGTGTGGCTTTTTCTGTTATGAGTGCTCATTTGCGTTCCCATCTAAAGAAAGTTATGGAGCCTTACGATGGTCCCACGCTGGTTGCAGCTGAAGGGAACACTATTCGACCTTCTGCCTTCTGTACTGTACGTGTACTTATGGGTGACATTCTCCATCACATACAGTTTGCTGTGCTATACACATGCTCTCACCAGCTGATTTTGGGATGGGATTTTCTATCTTCTCTGTGTCTGCTATTGTGGCCAACGTGTGGTACACCTTGTGGGAATCCTCGGGTCCCATAACCGCCGCACGGGCAGCGAACGTCGCGTCAAGCGCATGCGTGCCAAGGAGAGTTGGGAGGGGAAACTTTCCTTACGCGGGCGGCGCGCGGGAATTGCAAGCGCTATCAGCGCCACCGGGTGGGTCACGCGAGATCCCGCTGATATCGCCCGGGTCTCTTTGGTCTCCAGCAAGCGGCGACGGCGGAAGTCTCCGCCGCCGCTCCCGTATTCCCGCACGTGGTTAGTCAACCGCGTTCTTGCCGCGGCAAACGCCGCGGCCCCCCCGTATTCCCCAGTTGGTAAGTCGGAAGCCCTTCTTTACCTAGTGTATTATTCTCTTCGAGGGAACCCTCAGCGATGTCAACTATAGACCTACACCATGTTTGTAAACAGCGGTAGGCACCGTCGATATATTTTAGGCCCTATAGCGACGTCGCGTAGGCTCCGCCCTACGTTTGGCTCCGCCCACGTTCGCCGCCATGCACCGCTTGCACGCGCGGATGGCGCATCTTTTTCCACGATTTCATTATGAAGCACACAGTAGTGGGGGCGCCGGATTTAGTTTGACTACATGAGATTCTTTAATGTGCACCCAGTGCACGTTCTTGCATCTCGCCCCCATCGGGATACGGCCGAACGATACGCTAGGCCTAGCTCGTTGACCGCCGCAGTGACGGCCGACAGCGCTTGCGACCTGGCCTGCTGCTCATCATAGTGCGCTTATTTTTGACAACACTATTAACGTGGGCTTAAATGAATTGGTTTTGTTGGTGTCGTTGGTGCGAATAGCAAACGAAACGTAGTACTTGCAAGCCAGCCGAGCCGCCTCGTTGAGACGGCCGATGCTTGGTTCCCGTCTGCGAGACGAAATGCCGTTCGCGCCAGTGGTTTAGTACGGGACGCTGCTTTACGAAACACGCGCAAATTCGAGATATTTTTTATTAAGCGCTATTTCATGTTAAGAACAAGCTGTAGCCGATTTCTACGTCGCCGTGAGCGGTGATAGAAGCGATCGCCTCGGTGATGGGACCGGCGAGGTACCGGCTCTACGGCGACGCCGCCTGTGTAGGTCCGCGCTATGTGAGCTAGCTGTTGTACGCGGCCGTCCGATCGCTCCAACTCTGTACTGACACTGTACATTTTGTTTCGCGCTCGAAATTTAACTGACACGTTTAGGCGCGTTTATGACTTCCACACTGCAATAAATGCAGCTGTGACCCTGCTGCCTGCGTATGTGAACGTGTGATAGGATATTTACACTTCTGGGGCTCAATTCTTTGAGATAAAACAAATTCGAATGTGACGTGTTTTGTGGGCATCTGCTCGCTCGACCTACATTCAAGGCTAATCCTAATCTAGCTTTCCCACAGTGCGGCAAGCAATTATAATGGCACGCTAATAACGATCCTAAGCTCGGCTAATGCACGCCAATCAAATAAGAGAAGCTTAACGGTTACGAAATGTATTGCGCATAATGGATGATCTGGTATCATAATCCAACTTTCGCTTTTTACCGCGGCGGCCCATTGCTTGCGACGGTTTTCATCAACAGGAAACCTATGAAACTTTAGTCTCTTGCGTATTTCGACGCAACTCAGCTCATCCACATACTGCGTTTATTTCATTGTAAAATCATAGAATAAAGACCTCACAGATGGAACCGCACAACCACCCGCGAAACCCAGCGGCTGCTGTGGTAGGCGCGACACGGGCGGCGGCTCGGCGGCGGAGTGCCTACCAAGCGAAACTAAATCCGACGACAGCGCCACCGCATTTTCGTGACGTAGCGCCATGGTGTAGGTCTATAGCTAGCTGGCCTGCTCGAAGTGTTAGTTGCAGTCGTAATAAATGCTTTCCGAGTGTACACGTGGTTGTCGCCTATTGTTTCCTCGAGCTTGTACCGGACCGCAGTTGATGCGTAGGCATGCGCCAACCGCAGGGCTCGGTGTGTCGAGGCAGAGGGCCGTTGGCATCCCCCCAATATCCCGACATTTTGGCGCCCAACGTGGGGCAAGCTCTTGGAAAACGGGACGACGATCGGTTCGGATGCGAGGAAGCCTGAAGGCTTTGTCCGGACCAGCATTAGGCCTCACCCAAAGGCTCAGTGATTGCTAGCTAGATTGGGCATGTGCTTTCTTGAGTGCGAGTTAACGCTGCGCCAGTGTCGCCGAACTCGTGTAGACGCCGAGATTTACAGCGAGTTTTTCTCCTAAGAGTACGCCCGAAGCGAGTGAGTGCAGCAGCCGACGTGGTGGTCGATTTTCCCTGTACATATGTAAATAACCTCCTTTCTGTATCTTTGGCTCTAACAACCGGGCGCCGGAAACGCTGGCTAGGACGTCAGCGGGGCGCAGTCCCAGGAGTCTGCTCGGAAGCTGCGTGTTGAGCAGCGAGCGGGGACCACTTAGCTAGGCCTGCATCTCCTCGCGGCGGCTCATTGGAATCCTTTATGGGTCTATTGTGCATTGGTATCCGTCATGGACGCGATTAGGCCTAAGGCTCTGCGGAGCTGCCGGTCGCATGTTCGAACGACCATGCCGTGACCTTTAGCGGTGCAACCGGATTCGCTAGTTTTACTATACTCGCCCGAGCGGAGAAACCTCGTTCGAAATAGAAAGCTTATTTTGTTCAGATGAACTCAATATTTTGCGGGCGGAATAACCGAAATCTCGGGGGACCAGAGAGCGCTTTGTTCATACGAGCATCGCCCACTTTCGCACTGTATCGGACCGGAAAAATTCGGTCGAAGCGAATAACTTCATTCAAACGAACTGGATTGTTTTTGGTTTTTTTTCTCGTTGCCGCATAAAGCTATGCGGTAGACGGGTGGTTCAGCATCGTGTCAGACTGCGGACGCTGCGGCGGCCTCTACTGCCTTAATTCTAAGTGTTTGTGGAGTGCATTTGAGCGACTTTGCAGAACGAGTGAAGCCGCCTGGACTTGTTATTGCTGCCCATCGTCCACGTCCCTGCCTGCTGTCTCGCCCTCAAACTGCAGCGGAAGGCCCTCCCTGATCGCGGTCCGTTGCAGTAGCACATGGCAGCCACAATGAGGGAGGCCCACCATCATACACCCCCACGAGGATGCGTCGGTGCGAGGTTCATCGAGCCAGCGCGCGCGCCGCTTCGAGAAAGTCCTGACCCGCTGTTCCCGGGTGGACATTGCGGCGCGCATCTTGAGGGCAAGCCACCTTCAGCCCCGTCATCGTCAACCACTGTGACGGCTGCCACATGTGGGCGGCCACCACACAGGACAGTGCTGCCTATCAACGTGGATTCGGACATTTCCTGCCGGAGTTTACCATCGCATCTGCCCGGATACTTTGTCAATGCCGTCGTTCAGCGATTTCCCGCCGTAGGGCAATATGTAAGGGTGGAGGGATGTGGGAATCCTCGGGTCCCATAACCGCCGCACGGGCAGCGAACGTCGCGTCAAGCGCATGCGTGCCAGGGAGAGTTGGGAGAGGCGAAACTTTCCTTCCGCGGGCGGCGCGCGGGAATCGCAAGCGCTATCAGCGCCCCGGGTGGGTCACCCGAGATCCCGCTGATATCGCCCGGGTCTCTTTGGTCTCCAGCAAGCGGCGACGGCGGAAGTCTCCGCCGCCGCTCCCGTATTCCCGCACGTGGTTAGTCAACCGCGTTCTTGCCGCGGCAAACGCCGCGGCCTCCCCCCCCCCCCCCCCCCCCGTATTCCCCAGTTGGTAAGTCGGAAGCCCTTCTTTACCTAGAGTATTATTCTCTTCGAGGGAACCTCAGCGATGTCAACTATAGCTAGCTGGCCTGCTCGAAGTGTTAGTTGCAGTGGTAATAAATGCTGTCCGAGTGTACACGTGGTTGTCGTCTATTGCTTCCTCGAGCTTGTACCGGATCGCAGTTGATGCGCAGGCATGCGCCAACCGCGGGGCTCGGTGTGTCGAGGCAGAGGGCCGTTGGCATCCCCCCAATATCCCGACAACCTTACCGACACCGAACACTTGCTTGGTGAAGAAACCCACAAGCCATATCTCCTGTGACCGCTGCGGAAGATACGGAACTACCTCGAGGATAAAACCAAGTTGTTACCCTCCTATCCAATGACATTGACCATGGTGACGTCTTGGTGTTCCCTTCTTCCTGTTGCCTTACTTAAGGCATAGCATTTAAATCAGGAGTTGTTCGATTCCACTATGGATCTGCACTGGTCACTACCACGAACGAAACACTAGAAAAAATCCTACTTCCGCAAGGCATAACCGTTGCATGCATCGCCGATCTGGAGCCTGTATGCATCTTGCCACTTACACCAGTCTCTTCTGGGGACCCATCTCCTGGTGATTCTTCTTCGGCTGCCGCCCTTACAGCAGTCATCAGCACCGACTTGAAACCCGTGCAGACGCAACTGCTGCTGGCTTTGTTGGAAAAGCATGGTAATTCTTTCGACAACTATTCGTCAACCTTGGGCCAAACAACCGTTGCAGAGCATCGCATTTTGACAGATAACACATCTATCGTGCGGCGCCGCCCGTACTGTGTGTCTCTAGCTGAGCAGAAAATCATCAAAGACAATGTCGCCGACATGCTGGAACGCACGGTAATTCGCCCCTCAGCTAGTTCTTGGTCGTCTCCTGTTGTCTTCGTCCGCGAAAAAAGATGGCTCCGTGCGCTTTTGCGTCGTTTACCGGGTGCTCAATAAGATAACTTGTAAAAAAGATTACCCTATGCCGCGCATTGACGACGCCCTTGATTCCCTCCAAGACGCGGTATACTTTTCCAGCCTGGATCTGCGTTCTGGCTAATATGTGATCATTATCATCGCGTATGTGCTGCGCTGGTTCACTGACAAGCTCCCCGCGGACGAGACTTTACAATTGCTAGTAGGTACAGCGGAGACTTCCGCTTAACACGCGTTGTCATGGCAATCGTGGAGCTCCCACGTGCCTAGGGACATATCGCTTAGGGACTTTTGAGACACTGGTCTCCGCTGAGCGTGGCTCTCTTATCTCCGGGACCGGGCGCAGCGACTACGCCGAGCGTATCTCCTACGTGCGAGCGAATCGTTTAGGGCGCATTGAATGTCTGGCGGTGTCTGGCCCACGCCGGCCGCGCTTTATTCTTGTAGCGTTTGTTCTAGTGGCGGAAATCCATGCAGTAGTGGTTGTGTGGCATGACGGCTTTTGATCTTGGTGAACTGTGGTGGTGTTAACAAGCGGATACTGCTCGCGTGTGTACCCCAGTGCTGGCGGAAGCCGTAGTGCCGGGCGCCGACACGAAGCGGCGGTCATTGCGGTGTTGCGGAGCGCAGCGTAGCATCACCCCAAATAAAAAATACTGCTCTATTCAGGTAGACTGCTCCCTCCCTGATAGCGAGATTATATTTGGATCATCAAAACAGTGATGCGTTTATTTAGGAATATCATCGTTTCTCTCTCGCACCCTGTAAATCCGCTGTTTACACCACCACAATTCACCGAGATCAAAAGCCGTCATGCCACACCACCACTACTGCAAGGATTTCCGCCACTAAAACAAACACTACAATAATAAAGCGCGGCTGGCATGGCCCAGACACCCCCGACATTCAACGCGCCCTAAACGATTCGCTCCCTATGCACATAGGAGCTGCGCTCGGCAAGGTCGCTGCGCGCGGTCCCGGAGATAAAGAGAGCCACGCTCAGTAACTAGCAGCCGCTGCGCCAGACTAGTGCCTCAAAAGTCCCTAAGCGATTATGTCTCTAAGCACCTAGGAGCTCCACGATTGCCATGACAACACGTGTTAAGCGGAAGTCACGTGACCCGCAGTGCCACGCCCCGCTGTATCTACTAGCAATTGGAAAGTCGCCTCCCGGACCAATAAACGTCGTCCCAACCGAGACGATGTATTTTTCACGCTCGAAAAGACACTTCGGCACGAACATTGCGAACTCGGGCTGGGTTTCGTGATAACGCCTATGCACGTTGAGTAGAGCCATAGCCACCTATATTTTTCATGCCTGCCGAGTGGCGAGCGGAGAAAGGTGCTCTGCCCGTACCTTCTAGTTCATGCGCTCGCCACCACGCCGCGCTGCCACCCCATACCCAGTCCCAGAGCAGACGACGCGACTACGCTGTTGCGCGCGTGCTTGTGGAGAGAAACTTGCGCTCGTATTAGAGATGGAGCTGTGAAATAAATGCGCAGGGTGCACTGGTGTTTGTTCATGATGTACAGGGGTGATGGGAAGAAACGCAAACAATGCGGCGTGATGTTTTCATCCTGCTGTGATCCTGGTGGGAATAAAAAGATGCTAGAATAGTTTTATTCTAGTGGCTACTGGTTATCATGCAGGGCTACAACCACGCGAAAAGAAATGCGAAATATCAGAGAATGTAGGTGCCGCACTGTTCGCGTTTCTTTCCATCCCCACAGTACATTGAAAGCAAGAAACACGAGACATATTGTTACAAGCACGGGGAAAGGGGTTTATTTAGGCGTGCTAGAGCAGGAACAGCAGGCTACGAACAGCAGGAATGGCCGCTGCACAGTCGTCGTCCTTCTCTTCTTTTCTCCTTTTGACCCGCGCGTCCCTTTTAAGCACTTGGACGCAACATACCTCTCCTCGCAGACAAAGCCCACTGGGCGAGTCAACTGGCTTGTCGTGGCGTGCATGATTTCAACCTGGTGACATGCGCGACTTGTGTCCGAGCAGAGCGTCGACCAGTGTTCGTGAGGCGCGCGAGAGTGTAGTTCACGTCGCTGATCTTCTCGATGACAACATACGGTCCCTCGTAGTTTGCCAGCAGCTTTTGGCACAAGCCGCGCTTCCAAACGAGATCACCAGGGTGATATGTAACAGGCCGATGTCGTGCATCGTAGCGTGCTTTGGAGTTTTCTTGCGATGCCAAAGTCCGAAGACGCGCAAGTCGCCGAGCCTCTTCAGCGAGGCATAGCGTATCCGCGACCGCAGGATTGTCGTGGTGGTAAAAAGGGAGGACAGTGTCGAGCGTATACCGGGGCGGGCGAGCGTATAGAAGGAAGAAGGGGCTGTAACCGGTTGTCTCATGTTTGGCGGTGTTGTATGCGTAAGTAATAAATGGTAGAACTTCATCCCAATTCTTATGATCGGACGCAACATACATGGAAAGCATATTCGTGATCGTTCGATTAGTGCGCTCAGTGAGGTCGTTCGTTTGCGGATGATACGGCGTCAAGTGCCTGAGGTGCGAGTCACATAAATGTAGAAGCTCTTCCACGATGTCCGCTGTGAATTGACGTCCCCGGTCGCTTATAATAACACAAGGCGGTCCATGTCGCAGAACAATAACGTGAAGTAAGAAGAGCGATACTTCGGTGGCAGTGGCTGATGGTATAGCCGCCGTCTCGCAGTAGCGCGTTAAATAGTCGGCGCAGACAATTATCCAGCGGTTCCCCTTGGATGACTGAGGAAAAGGTCCTAACAGGTCAATTCCAACTTGCTGAAAGGGCAAGCTTGGAGGCGGCACAGGTTGAAGGAGACCAGATGGGGCAGTGGTTGGACGTTTCCGACGTTGGCACTGTATGCAGCTGGCGACATACAACTCAACCGAATGTCGCATCCGGGGCCAGTAAAAACGTTCTTGAATGCGATAAAGGGTGCGCACAGTGCCTAGGTGACCGGAGGTAGGGTCATCGTGCATAGCCCGAAGGATTGCTGGCCGGAGACGCTCCGGCACCACTAGAAGGAAGCGTAACCCCGTGCTTGAGTAGTTCCTTTTGTACAGGAGCCCGTTACGTACACACTAGCTGCTTGTTGCAGTAGAACGGGCTGAAGTGAAGAGTGGCTCCAATTTGGTGTCTGTCCGTTGCTCTGCTTTGAAGGCATCGATATCAGGAAAAGCGGGTGTCACAGAGGCAACGAGATGATCAAAATTGTCTGCGTCGCAGTCCGTCGTGGTAAGCGGCATACGGGAAAGGCAGTCTGCGTCAGCATGTTTTCGGCCACTCTTGTAGGACATAGTGAAGTTATATTCCTGCAACCTCAAAGCCCAATGCGCAAGGCGACCACAAGGGTCGCGAAGGTTCACGAGCCAGCACAGGGAATGGTGGTCTGTGACGAGTAGGAATGGGCGTCCGTACAAGTAAGAGCGAAATCGCTGAACAGCAAAGATTACAGCGAGGCATTCTTGCTCTGTCACTGTGTAATTGCGTTCAGGTTTGCTTAATGAGCGGCTTGCATAAGCAATCACGTGCTGACGGTCATCATAGCGTTGGACCAAGACGGCACCCAGACCAACGCCACTAGCATCTGTGTGGATTTCTGTCGGCGCAGTTGGGTTGAAGTGGCGAAGGATAGGTTGGGAGGTCAGCAGGAACTTCAACTGACGAAATGCAGAATCGCACTCGGGTGTCCACTCAAACCGTGCATCTTTATGTAGCAGATTTGTCAGAGGATAGGCGACGTCAGCAAAACCAGGAATAAATCGGCGAAAGTAAGAGCAAAGGCCCAGAAAACTACGAAGTTGCTTCACTGACTGCGGTGCACTGAATGCCTCAACAGCTGCCGTCTTGAGGGGATCAGGCCGGATACCGTCTTTGTCAACAAGATGGCCCAGCACATGGGTTTGACGGTTACCAAAGTTGCATTTCTTGGAGTTCAGAACCAGACCAGCGTTCTTGATGCAGTCAAGGACAATATCCAGGCGGGTATTGTGCTCATTGAATGTGCGCCCGAATATAACAACGTCGTCAAGATAGCACATACAGATGTTCCACTTTAACCCACGCAGAATGGTGTCCATGAACCTTTCAAAGGTTGCTGGAGCGTTGCACAACCCAAATGGCATCACATTGAATTCGAATAATCCATCTGGAGTTATGAAGGCTGTTTTCTCCTTGTCTGCCGGGTGCATCGGGATTTGCCGATATCCTGAGCGTAGGTCCACTGAATAAAAATAAGAGGCCGAATGAAGGCAATCAATTGCATCATCAATCGGGGGCAGCGGATAGACATCCTTCTTAGTCACGGCGTTTAATCTTCGATAATCGACGCAAAATCTCCAGTTACCGTCTTTCTTTCTGACGAGTATGACCGGAGCTGCCCAAGGACTCGAGGACTCTTGTATGATCCCATTTTTCATCATGTCACTCACTTGTTCTCCGATTATCTTGCGCTCGTTAGGCGAGACGCGATAAGGCTTTTGCCTGATCGGGCGCGCAGATCCCGTATCGATAGTATGGCGTGTTCGAGACTCGGGAATCGAGAACGCTTTGTCCGGCTGCGCAAAGTCAAACACTGACAGATGCTTAGAAAGTGTATCCACCAAGGTATGGCGCTCCCTTGTGCTGAGCGACTTGTTTATCATAGACAGAAGCTTTTTGTCCGAGACGTGGCGAAGGTCAGCAGGTTCACACGGTGGGTCTGTTAGTACGGCTATGGACGAAGACGTGTATTTAGTAAAGTAGGCAAGTTTCAAGCCGTTTGGAAGCGGGACGGGTTCTGCCGAGCAGTTGGTCGTCCACAAGCCAGCACGCCCGTTGCCGATGGATACCACACAATGAGGGACAAAAACGTTCTTCTTCACACAATTTAGATGCATTGGCTCTACGGAGGCATCGAAACTGTCTGGAACATCACCGCGACATACAACCGGCACGCACACAGAGGTAGACGCAGGCACAACAGTATCTGCGGATACACAAAGTTCACCTTGACAGCAAGTCTCCTCTAAGAGCCCGGACGAAACATGGCCATCGACGAAAACTTCCCCCGTGCGACAATCGACGGTCGCACCACACTGTCGCAAAAAGTCGATGCCCAAAATCACTTCGTGCGTCCATTGAGGAATAACTACAAATTCCGTCGCGAAAACTCCACCAGCCAAGGATACTTCAGCAGTGCACACACAAACAGGATGCAACGACTCGCCGCTCACTCCACAAAACGTTGCAGCCTGGTCCCACCGAAATACAACTTTGCGCCCCAACCGACCTTTAAACCTGAGACTCATTACGGATACAGTTGCTCCGGTATCCACTAAAGCCATTAAAGAAACACCATCAACAAGTACATGCACTTTGTTCTTAATCATAGCAACTGCAGGGGGTATTTCTGTCGATAGCACGTGTCGAGCGACCTCACCCCATCGGCCGCGCTAGCTAGTTTTCTGGTTGCGAAGACGAGGTGGAGCGGCGCACTGGCGATGGAGATTGACGTAAACGAGGTGCACGAGAGGAAGGTGGTGGCGTCAAGCTCCTGTCAGATGCCGGCGAGCGGCTCCGAAAGCTTCTCGGCCAGTAATCGTTGCCAGGAGGAGCGCCAGCTGACCAAGAGGTGGTGTACGGCCGTTGAGTTGCCCTCACAGGAAGTGTGGTCCTGATTGAAAACCTGGATCGATCATTCCACGTTGTTGGGCGACGATTGCAAAACCTCGCTATGTGGCCCGCGACACCGCATTGGAAACAACCGGCAGAGGCCGCAAATTTCGATGTTCCTCCATGTAGTCACGCATGTTGCTGTCGATTGCATAGCCAGCAGGTGGGTCACATTCATCATGGCTATATATAGGCTGCCGGGAGACCTGCGTGCGGCGAGGGCGTTGGTCGTAGTCATGATCGTGATAGCTCATGGTCCCTCTCGTTTGTGGGGTATGTGGTGTAGACCTATACTCAATGGTCGCTGCGTGAGCCGTCGGTTGCCAAGCGGTCGAAACGGCCGTGTTGCTCATCTCGTGTGGTGAGTACGCACCAGTGATGCCGGGTGTGCGACGGTAAATCTCTTCGCGATGGAGCAACTATTCGCGAACAATCTGCCGTATTGTTGATGGAAGTCAACACACGAGCTCGGCTCTACACTTGCCACCGTTGTGACATTAGCCAGACGACCAAACTTCGGTATTATTCGTCGCATCTTCAGCGTCTCAAAGGTCCTGCAGTGGCGAATGACGTCAGACACGGTATCCAAGCTTTCTTTGCCGATCAGAAAATTGTAGACGTCTTCGGCTACTCCTCTCAACAAATGTCCAACTTTGTCATCTTCAGACTTTTGAGAGTTGACTATCTTACACAGTTTTAACACTTCTTCAATATAAGTTGTACAGGTTTCGCCGGGAACCTGAGCTCTTTGCGAAAGCGTCTGTTCAGCGCGTTTCTTTTTTGCACTAGAGTCTCCAAAACACGCTCGGAATTCCTCGACGAAAAGCTCCCATGAAGTGAGCGTATCTTCGTGATTCTCATACCAGACGAGCGCTGTGTCGGTAAGGGAAAACACAACATTGGACAACTGTGCGGTCGAGTTCCAACCATTAGACCAGCTCACCCTTCGGTAGTTCGTGAGCCACTCGTCGACATCATCTCCAGCTTTTCCTCCGAAAGTCAGTGGCACCCGATAGTATTGACACGGAACGCCAGGGGCTGCCCTTGAAACTGCGTCAGAGCCGTCGGGAATCTGGCAGGCGTATTTAGGCATGTCGGGTGAGGGTGGTGGAAGTCCGGCAAGTCGACGGCTTCGGCGAAGTTGTAGCAGCGTAGGCTCCGTGGTTACGAGGTGTACCCAGCACCGTCCACCAATTTGTTACAAGCACGGGGAAAAGGGGTTTATTTAGGCGTGCTAGAGCAGGAACAGCAGGCTACGAACAGCAGGAATGGCCGCTGCACAGTCGTCGTCCTTCTCTTCTTTTCTCCTTTTGACCCGCACGTCCCTTTTAAGAACTTGGACGCAACAATATTGTGAAAACTGGACCTTTCACTTAGGCCCCCAGCTGTGAGATAAAGCTCACAGTTTCAGGGTCTTTCGTGACAGTGGCTTTATTGCGAACACTTTGGCGACGTCTTTTTTGTCTGTCGCTTTCAGAGTGAAATTGGTTAATATTGGTGAAATTCGTAAGCAACAATTTAGCAAATTCTCTTGGTGCCCTGGCTTCGAACACATCAAAGCTTTGTGCTCGCGGAGGATTTCGGCAGCATTGTTCACAGCCTCCTTTAGAGGGTGATGCATACGCCTTCTTCTTGCTAGAAGAACTTCGACGAACTTCTGTAGTGCGTAGAGAACATCTAGAAGTTGTGCGGACGGGTAAAGAAGTCCACCGCGGTCTTGGTGTTTAATGAGCGATTCCGATGGTGTCGAGGCGTTTGGCTTTGTTAAGAGCGCAAAGCACGACTCACATTCGAAGTTTTCTCGTACGGCTCTTGCGAGGTAGCCACCAAACATAGCCAATGCGGCCACATCTGGAGTGGGAAGTAGAGGCTTATCTTGGTTTAGTCGCTCTATGAGCTCTCTGCGTGCATCGCTGGTTTGCTCCCTTGTGTTTTCTGTTGCGGCAGCGTTGACAAGCAATCACTCTCTTCTGCTACCATTATGTTGCTTGTACTCAACGTCGATGCGATACCGGTCTTGAGGGTTTTCTCAATGCCTGTGAGCACGGCGCGGACGTCCGTTTGTCATTTGATCCTGCTGATTTCCTCAGCCAGCCAAAGAACGACTCGATTGGGTCCGATGACATTTTCCTCGTCAAAACGAAGTGAAAAGACATCTCTTCAAGAAGATATCTAATGCACTCAACATTCGAACGAGTTGTGATCACAAGACCCTCATAAGTCTATTGGTTAGGAAGTTCTTTGCCAGTCACTGCCTTTTGAGATCGGCCAGGTAGTCGAGGAAGCTTGTCTCTAGCCAGATTAGCCATTCATCGCCTGCAGATTCAAACTGCTTGCAGTCTGCATTCTTCTGATGTATGTGCTGGGTACAATTACTCACGTCCATGAGCACGAACCAGCGGTGCACGGTGTCCATAAATTGCACCGTCGGTCCGACACCCGCGAAGCTTGCGTCGCACGTGTGGCCCGCCTGCTCTTGCAAGAGCTTCATTGCAGCTGTCACGGGAGGAGAAAAAACTTGCACTGCTCTCTGCACGTTCATTTTTTCCATATTCGTAGGGAATACGTGCTTTCTCGTCAAGGCTGCCTTGCTGCATTCTGTAGAGGCTCTTCAAGTGGTTCACTGATATTTCGCCGCCTTTTCCGATGTCACGGGACAAAAACTGTGATCGCAAGTTTTTGATCAGGTGGCACTGATCGAATGCAAGAAAGAGCTTTTGATTCGGTTTTCCAGGGTGGTCAATGCAATGCTTGCGGCTTCCGTTGCACAGAAGTTGCATAGCCAAGACATTGATCTTGTGGGTGTCTGTGACAATGCGCACGACGAAAAATCCTATTTCTTCAACTTCCCTCAGAATGTGTCTCATGAGCATGTGCAGCTCACGGCCAGTGCAGTTTCTCGCGAAAAAGTATGCCACGGGTATTTTGAACGAAACTGAAAGGCCGTTAAGGACGAAACACAAGAGTGAGTTGGCCAACACAGGCTCATTTGTTGTTTCTTTGGGGAAGTTCACACCTTAGTCCACTTCGCCGATGAAGGCATCTCTTTGCTTGTGATACAGTAGCCGTTGTTTGACGTGCAGTTCCTGTTTGTACTTGTCGACGGTGTTCTTGAGTCGCTCAATTCGCGTGTTCAAGTCTCGCTTCTTACGTCTCCACTTTCGTTTGTCCATTGCCGAAACCGAGAATAATGACGACACCTGCACGGTCTTAGTGATGCAGCGCTCTCTTGCACCGTTTTCCAGAGGTAGCGGCAGTTCGGTTGCGGAGCAATCCATCGGTGATAACTCTTGAGAGGCGACGTCGACGGATGGCAAGTCATTGAGAGGAAGCGAAGGAGACTCCAGTTGGCTCTCAACTGCTCTTCGTTTCGGCTGTGGTGTGTTACTGGCGCAGCTGCCTCACGTTTTCTCACAGATGCGTCGCTTGTCTCTCTATTTTTCGGAGGCTGCAGGTAGGCAGGATACTCTTCGAAAATGCTGGGAACAGCGTCTTTCCTGAGTTTGCGAATTTAGCAGCCCTCCTTGAAGTCGGAGGAATCGAAGTGTCGGCTGCATACAGTCGAGTAACACGACGTCGTATTCGGTGTCCAATCGTCCAGAGAAATGACCTTTAGCCATTTCGCTCGCAGTTCCAGATCGCTTGGTATCTCGTGGAACGATATGCCCGGCGTTCGTTGTTTGCTCGATGACTTGCAGCGTGGTATGCAGCAGTGCGGCATCTTGTTGGGCGCAGGGCACCCCAACTGATTCCACACTGCAGATAGAAAACCAAATTGGTATGTCGAAAGTAATGCAGCATAAAATGCACCGTAAATCACGGTTTTTATAGTAGTAAATAATATAGGTTGTGACGGCGCTAGCAGCTCGCATGTGGTTCCGTAAAATCGAGTAAACAAACGGTCGCTTCATTCAGTGACACTGAACCTTAACGCTCAGAACGCTGTTTCAACAATAACGTTCATGTAATTAATTTATTGTACAATGCTCAAGGAATTAAAAGCGATGATTTAGGGCTATGTATTAAACGTACTTCCACTTCCAGCGTCCTGAATTTGTGCTACGATGGCGTAGTGCTGCCTCTTACACTTACATCAGAGCCCACGTTAACATTATCGGTCAGATTTGCAGCGATATGACGTTCTTATCACATGGAATTGCACATACCATTTGTTGTTTTTGAATGTTTACAAGTCGCGTTTTATTCCGCGAGCACTGCACACACTGATTGCGAGTTATTTCATGCTTCCCTGATAGTTCAAACAAAAAAAAACATAATTAAAACCGTTGCTTCCGCAAGACACACAAGCTTACCTGCGGCCATCACGACGGACACGGGACATTTGCTTGTAGAGCCACTTTGGTAGGTACTTCGAGGAGCCTGAACACGTTGCAGCGTAGCGAACTATGCTTGGTACGCTCCGCAGCATGTACAGGCAAGTATGGGGTGCGAGCGCCTCTTGCGGAGAAGGTAGGCGTAAATCGAGGAGGCAGGGGGAGGGCAGCGGACGTAAAGCCCCTATATATAGGAAGTAGCGACACTCTCCTCCTCCGCCTTCCCTCCTCCTGGTTTCTCCTCTCTTCGCGCTCCTTTTTCGACCGTTGCGCCGCCTACATCGCTTGAAATACGTGCACTTGTTTATCTTTCGCCGCTGATCAGATTCGACGATCGCCGACTGTGTTCGCCGCTATCGTTGTGCTCCTCGCAGTCGGTAGACGCTTCTCGGGCGAAAATGGCGATGGAGCGTGATCGTAAACAAACGCAGCCAGCGCCCGGCGGCGCGACGGTCCACGTGATGCCATTCCAATCCAATCCAATCCAATGGCTACCGCATGTGTGTTTTTGCGCCTCCGTCTCCTTTTACTTTTTCTCGCGCTTTTACAGCTCCGCCACCAAAGCTTTAGTCATCTCCGACCTCGTGAGTGCTCCCGGCGTCTTGCTACAGATTTACGGAGCCCCGTTTCCGAGAGAGACCGGCGCTCAGCCGAGTGGTCGCTTAGCTGCTGCTAGGCCTACTCCCCCGCTGCCCCATGGCTACCTCCTCGCCCCATTGGCTTTTCCACATCGGCGCAACTCTCCCACAACTGCAGTCACCCGCATTGCCCAACACCACTACCTCGCCATATTCCTCCTCCTCGCCGGTGACGTTTCTCCCAACCCGGGCCCGCCACAACCCACCTGTGCATCCTGCACTAAACGAGTGCGAGACGATCAAGCTGCGCTATGTTGCGATTCCTGTGACGGCTGGTTTCATCGTCGCTGCGTGCACCTAACTATGGCTCAGTATCGCAAACTGGGTTCCTGCAATGACCCTTGGCTGTGCCTCGTTTGCTCCTTGCCTCAGTTCTGCGACTCCCACTTCACTGATCCGCAGCTGCAGCTCCCACACTCACCGAGTCATTGTACTACATCCCCCCCAAGCACGACTCCAGGACCCCCGGGAAGACCCCGCATGGCACTGGAACTGTGGTACACAAACTGTCGGAGCGTGAAAAACAAACTAGTTGATCTGCAGTCCACAATAGCTGCCCTTCCAGCCAACACAGTTATCCTGCTCACTGAGACGTGGTTGGACCCTGGAGTGCTCGACGGTGAGCTCATGGATATCTCTTCCCACACTATCTTCCGTAGGGATCGCCGTGGTCGAGGCGGGGGTGTCCTCGTTGCTACCCCTGTAGGGATTTCCGCGCACCGTAGGCACGACCTTGAGCACGACGACCTTGAGGCAATCTTCTTGGAGCTTCACCTTCCCCGAGGGACTCTTCTTGTTGGATGTGTCTACTGCCCGCCCAAGCTCCGAGATCGCTCCTACAGGCTGCTTGATGCTGCTCTGTCCACAGAAGCTACTAAGCCGTACATTGATGTAGTGCTCATCGGCGACTTCAACGCTCACATTGACTGGTGGCAGCACGACGAGCCTCTCTCCAGTGATGCAGCCGATGACACACTCCTTGATACCGTCACTACCGCTGACCTACATCAAGTCTGTCAGCATCCTTCTTACTCATCGCAAGGTCGGGCCACCTTCCTTGACCTCGTCTTTGTCCGCAACATCAGCCGGGTCACCTCCTGCGAGGTCCTTCCTGGTCTCACAGGGAGCGACCATTCTGCCATTGAGATTTCTTATGCGACGACCCTACCACGCAAAGGTCACTTTGCACGAACGTTGTGGCATTTCGGGAGGACAGACCTGGCTCATACGGCTCAGCTAGCTCATCTTGCTCCCTGGTGCTTAACCACTGGGAGTGACTGTTCCACGAATTTCGACCTGTGGTGCGACTTCATCCAAGCAATCCAAGCAGACTGTGTTCCTCAATCCACCAGGAAAGCTCGTTGACGAAGACCGCCTTGGATTTCTCTTGATATTATTAAGATGGCCAGCCACAAGCGAGCCTTATTTAAGCGTGCTGCGCAGCTCAAGTGCCCTGTAACACTAAAGAAAGCCAAGGATCTCCAGCGCTCAATGAAGGCTACCATCCAAGTGGCCCATGATGATTACGCACGAAAAATTGCTCTCAAGGCTAAGGAGGACCTCAAGCTCTTTTGGTCGTATATTAAACGCTTTCAGTCCACTTCCCCCAAACCTTGCTTTATGGAGAACGCCGTACCTGTAACCGAACCCTCATCGATAGCACGGTTATTTGCTTCGCAGTTTTCATCCACATATAGCTCTACCACTTCTCTTGATCCTGATCTCCTTGCCCAAGAGGTAGAAACGAGAGTCACTACTCCTGCAGCCTCCATCAGTACCATCTCCTTCTCACATGATGACCTGCACGAGGCCGTGCGTTTCATTAAGCCGTCCCAAAATCCAGGCCCGGATTATATTGCTCCTTCCTTCCTGAAACTTATCTACCCACACGTGTCCTACTCCCTCCTACTTATGTTTCAGTCTTTTATGGACAACGCCTTTGTTCCCCAGAAATGGAAGGAATCCTTTGTCACCCCTGTCCACAAGGGCCGAGGGAAGCCAACATGTGAGATGTCCAGCTATCGCCCAGTCTCAATCACCTCCATCCTTTGTAGGACCTTCGAGCGTCTCGTCAATCGCTCCATTATAGCCTTCCTTGAGCAGAACAGAATTCTTGCTTCCTCTCAGCACGTATTCCGTCCCAATCGCAGTTGTGAGACCGCCCTAGCAACGGTCGCGCATTATGTCAGTTCCAACATGGATAGCGGCACGCCAACAGATCTGATCCAATTGGATCTCACTAACGCATTCGACACACTCGACCACGCCATTTTGGTGACAAAGGCAGCCCAAGCTGGTCTTCAAGGCACATTGCTCCTCTGGTTAGCACGCTTCGTGGTGGGACGCTCACAGCGGGTCCATTACCACGGATCGCACTCCGAGAGCTACCTTGCCCTTTCTGGAGTTCCCCAGGGTTCTGTGCTAGGTCCGACTCTCTTTTCCCTCTATGTTAACGACATGCCGCAGTCGAACGACGTTCTCCTGGTGCAGTATGCGGATGACACATCTATCTTGGCCCCTGTCTCATCGTGTGATAACTCCTCTGTCCACCTGCAAGACTACCTCACCCATGTTTCCCAGTGGGCATCGGTCAACCATCTCTCCATCAGTGAAACTAAGAGTGTCGTTCTCCGTTTTCACAACAGCAAGAGAGCTACCTCGCCTGTTTACACGCTTGAGGGCTATGTCCTGCGTAATGTTTTCTCAGCAGCAATTCTAGGAGTCACGTTCACCCCAACTCTTGATTTCTCACTGCACGTCTCCAACGCAGTGGCCAAAGCGCGTCGCACACTCGGTTTCGTGGTACGCACGTCGAAACCGTGCTGCCCGGATGCTTTCCGTGCACTTTATACTGCCCTTGTGCTGCCACGACTGGAGTACTGCTCTTCTGTGTGGAACCCCTTTCAGGTTCACCTAACCAATATGATGGAGAGCGTCCAGCACCGTGCCACCCGGACATTGTTCACCCGCCTCGGCTGCAGCCGCGAAGCACTTCCACGGTATGAGGCACGACCGCAACGCCTTGGATGGCAGACGCTCCAGCAGCGGCGCACTGTCGCCCGGATAGGCTTTCTCTGCCGCTGCCTCGATGGATCCCTTGACGACTCCTACATCAGCTCAGTCGTCCGCTACAGCAAGCGAACGGTTCAGCCCGAACCAATGTATGCGAGAACAGTCCGCCACCATAATTCACTCATTCCGGCTGCAGCGCGGGACTTTCTTTCTGCCCCACGACATGTGCGAACACCCCTCCCTTCGGACCGTGCGTCATCTAGGGAGCTGTGCAGAACAGTGGCAAGAAGCCTCCGTGACCGGGCCTAGATCCTGAATTAGCTGGTCAATCATTTGCCTTTTGTCTACCATCCTCCACAGTGTTTTCATCCTCCACCCCCCTCCCCTGGGTGGATGGCTGGCAGGCGCTCCGCGTACGGGTTTGTACCTATCTGCCACGCCTAGCACGCCACCCAGGGCGATCCCCCTCTTTCTCTTTACTCCTCTCCCCCCCCCCTTTTTTTTCCTTCAAGTGCAAATAAAGATTATTATTATTATTATTATTATTATTATTATTATTATTATTATTATTATTATTATCATTTCTTTAATTCAATTAGTAAGTACAAGTAATTTCCCCTACGTTGTCCTTGTTTGTTGGCTTCTTATATGATTAATAAAAATCGGGCCCCTCGGTTCCCTTTCTTCTCCCTCATAATTCAAGGCACAATATAGCAGCCCAGTCATTGATCCTAGTAACACTGCCAGTCCACTAAATATGTTTCACAGCATGCGCGCTGGCTTAGACCATGTATTTGACATAGCGACGGAGTTCTATATTCACGCATGCTGGTTGTGTGCCATTCCAAGTAGGTGTCGGTTTCACCTAAACATGCCAGCCAATTGACATTCCTTCGCTCTGTAGAAAATATTATCTGGCTTAAAATCCTAAACCACTAAATTTCTTTTCCCCTGTGTACATTGCAATTTCTTGCATATTTAAGTTGGACTTCCCCTTTCACTTTTGCCATTTTTCATAATTATTCTTGAACTGTACTCTACTTGGATACAGTAGTGCAATGTACCTTTCTAAAGGGAAGCTTTATATGTCTATAGTCGGATACAACTTAAGTCTGCAGTGAAGCCCCGCCCACGTCCTCATAACCGCCAGTCACTGTTCCTCCGCGAGGCTGAAAATAGTTCGTACTTAAGGTTTCTCTGTTACCTAAATAAGGCGGTAACCACAAAAATAAAATTATAAACGCGTAATTTTACACGTTTTCACGTAACTATTATAGTGGAAAGTGCCGGTACGACAAGTACAGTCGTATCAAGTACGACGCCATTTTAAAACGTCGCATGACGACGATTTTTTTGCTTCTTTGATTGGCTGGCGGAGTAACACAACCCCCCGTGGTCCCTCTACCTTTTTTGCCAACTGCTGTTTCTACATTTGTATCCTACTATAGGCGAAATCGTATATGGCTAGGCGAAATCGGCTCTGTACACACAATTATCATCATCAGCATTGGCTCGAGCGACGTCGTCTTCTTCCGCACCTGGCTCGTTGGCGCCCTTGGAGCTGCGCTCGTGCTCTGCATGCGCTCGTGCCACTGCTCCCGCGTTCGTCGTCATCGTCTGCTTCCATAGCTTGCTGCGTAGCCGCTAATCATTCCAGCGTATAATTTCACTTCTCTTCTGTCGTCGTAATGGGCAGGCCGCGTTTACGGCGCTATCAGTCTTTGCTTAAAGGGGTATGAGCCAATCATTGTCTTACGTGACGGGCAGATTTAATTTTTGAAGCAATTTAATTTCGAAGAATTGCAAGCGGTAGTGGCGGGCGAATGCTGCTAACAACGCTGCCGAGCAAATTCGAGACATCCAACGCAAGCGACAACGGCCGACTGCGGGCATACCGTCAGTGACGTCGTTCTCTCCATCGCAGCCGAACGTGTGTGTAACCTCATATTTGAGAAATAATTTAATGAACCCTAGGGATCAACCTAGTGATAAATACCAGGGCTGCACGTTTCAGCTTCGCTGGTTAACCATCTTCACGGAGTGGTAGGGCTGCCGAATTTTTTCATTCTTGACTAAGTACCATTTTATAACATACAGGGTGTTTCAGCGAACACTTTCAAAATTTATTTAAGGTTACCTATGGCAGATAGCCCAATTCTAGTTAATGAGCTGGTCTACTCGAAGTGGCGGACATTACTTGCAAAAGAAATTGAAATGCATTATCGACTAATTAACAAAAATTCACGAATTAAGCTTTTAACTAATTACCTGATGGCCCATATTGCAATTTACAAATTGTAGCCTTGGAGTTCGCAAGGCGGATACCCTTGGAATTAATTCTCAGGATGACGCCAGTTTCGCGATATTAATTCCCGAACTTTGCGGAGAAATGCATTGGCGTTCCAGTTAATTTTGTGCTTGAATGCATAAAGCGACATTTTGTTAAGAATTTAACTGGAACGCCAATGCATTACTCCGCAAAGTTCGGGATTTAATATCTCGAAACTGGTGTCATCCTGAGAATTAATTCCAAGTGTGTCCGCCTTGCGATTTCCACGGCTACAATTTGTAAATTGCAATATGGGCCATCAGGGAATTAGTTAAAAAGTTTAATTAGTGAATTTGTGTTAATTAGTTGTTTATGGATTTCAATTTTTTGTGCAAGTAATGTCCGCCTCTTCGAGTAGACCATCTCATAACTAGAATTGGGCTATCTGCCACAGGCAAGCTTTAAGAATTTTTGAAAATGTTCGTTGAAACACCCTGTATATTGTTTATCTTGTCAAAAGCCACTAGTCTTTAACAAGGTAAAGATTACCTTTATAAAACACTAGTGTTTCAAACTTGGTTCCACCTCTCAAACATTGAAACAGGGCCCTACAAAAGTAGATAACTGCATTTCAGCCTTTTTGAAAGTGCCCCCAAAAATTTCGATTAATCGATGAAAAACCATGCATCGAAAGCAATTATTCGATTAAAGGCTAAAACGATGAACGATTAATCGTTAATCGAATAAAATAATTCATCGACCATCCCTACTTCTAGGATGCGTCTGCCGGCCCTGGTGGTCGACAGCCGCACGACCTGCGCTTGGTCTGTGCTTCTGTGATTTCTGCTAGCGAGTTGTGGACCCCTAACCGATCGAGCCGCTCTGTGCTTGTAGTGATCGGAAGACCTAGCACCCTTTTCATGCTCTTGCGCATCAGTGTCTCTATCTTGGCCGCGTCTTTCTTGGTCCATTTTAGCGCCGAGGCTACTGTCACAAAAGAGTCCGTAATCCAAGCGCGCGCCGTGTGTCACGCAAGCCAGCAAAAGAAACACGCCGGCCCCGCGGCAGTTTCAACAGAGGGGAAGAGCGCATATGCTTCAAACGGGCGACGCGACCCGTTGTTCTGGACGTCTGTAGTAGAGCACTGCACGGGCCCGGGCCGGGCCGTCCGAAGCATTTGTCGGCGGGCTCGGGCTTAAGGCCGCGGGCCCGGGCCAGACTCGGGCCCGCTCATTGAAGGGCCTAAGTAGGCCTTCGAGCACACGCGACCGTTGTGCATTGCATGGTTCAGTGCATTCTGTGCCAAGCTGAAGTGACACGTGCAAGATGACTGTCATCATCATCATCAGCCTATATTTATGTCCACTGCAGGACGAAGGCCTCTCCCTGCGATCTCCAATTACCCCTGTCTTGCGCTACCTGATTCCAACTTGCACCTGCGAATTTCCTAACTTCATCACCCCACCTAGTTTTCTGCCATCCTGGACTGCGCTTCCCTTCTCTTGGTTTCCATTCTGTAGCTCTAATGGTCCATCGGTTATCCATCCTACGCATTACATGGCCGGCCCAGCTCGCATTTTTTTCCGCTTAATGTGAACTAGAATATCGGTTATCCCGTTTGTTCTCAGATCCACACCGCTCTCTTGAATGTATATCTTATCACATGAATATATCTTATCAAAGAAAATAGTAAAACGGATGAAGTACTCATTTTTAACAGCGGAGCTGTTTTATCCGGGCCTAATGTGTCCGCAGAATCCAAAAATGTTGGCCGATCCTGGCAACAGTGCAGAAAGGGTCCAAGCGCAATGGCACATGCACCTGTGAACTAGCGAAGCTGAGCCTGGATAAGTCTAGCTAAGAATGGTGGGGACTAATTGCCTATTGATAGGCAAATGATAGCCAATCAGTAGCTAGTCGATAACCGATCAATAATCAATAAATTCCTGAAAATGCTGGGGATGACTTGGTAGTGCTTAGCCTAGCCGAAATACGTGGCCAATACCTTACGATAGCAAATCGACAGCCAATCAATAGCTAATCGATAAAAGGATCAATTATCAATAAATTCGGATAACTTGGTAGTGCTTAGCCTATCCCAAATACGTGGCCAATATCTTGCAATAGACAATCGATAGGCAGTCAATAGCTAATCAAACATCAATCAATAATAAATAAATTCCGGGAAATGCTGGGGATGACTTGGTAGTGCTTAGTCAAGCCCAAAAGACAGGACTAGCTATAGGTGCCCATCATCTCCGCTGTCTCTTTAGCATTGCGCCTCCAGTGCAAGCTACGCTAATTTTGTTTTCTTTTCCGCAAAAACGAACATTGTTTCCGCGTAAGGAAAAATAAATTATACAAAGAACCACTCCTCAAACCATTTCCATGTTACCGCTTTTGCGATCGCACCAGTGTCAATACTATGGCATTATTTTAGCGCTAAGGCCAGTTACTTTTGTGCTTCAATGCATAAAACAGCGTTTTCCTCAAAAAGTTAACTGGAACGCCCATGCATTTCGTCGGACACTTTGAAAATTATTATCTCGAAATTGGTTCAGTCTTGAGAATTCGTTCCAAGTGGATACGCCTTGCGAACTCAGCGGCTGTAATTCGTAGATTGAAAGGTGTGCCGTAAAATAATTAATGAAAAAGTTAATTCGCGTAATTATGTTAAATATTCAATTAGGCGTTTTGACCATCCATTAGGCCATCGATGTCAGAATTAGCTTGCAACTACATAAAACAATTAGCCTCCTTAGAGCGTCGTCGCATTAATGCGAACGCAAGAAATCCTGAGATATGGTCAATTCCATACTTCAGAACAGTCTATAAGCATCAGTCGTTAATACAT
Organism: Dermacentor silvarum; assembly: GCF_013339745.2. Lineage (NCBI taxonomy): Eukaryota > Metazoa > Arthropoda > Arachnida > Ixodida > Ixodidae > Dermacentor > Dermacentor silvarum. The sequence goes on from NW_023606236.1 coordinate 267,203, forward strand.
TACCTACCATTCACTTAGAACAGATACAAAAATGGCGGTAATTTCAGTAAGAAAGAACTCAGCTGACACTTTGGTCGCTTGTAATGTATCTGATGTGATTATTATTCTGCCTTTGTGTATGGTTCTGAGTATACAATGTAAATCCTGTTTCGTTTTCTTAGCAAATGTTGATCTTGTAAAATTCAGTCTCATGCTATGTTGTATAGCTGGTGTTGCCTTGTTTTGTATAGCTAGTATTGTTATTGTAGTGTGGTTTAAAATGCATTCTGTTAAAACTTTCCAATTCTGTTAACTCGCCGTGACGTAAATATTCTTTGTCTTTCCGTTCATAGCTATTTCGTCTATGAGGAATTCCAGCGATAACTGGAAATATATGTGAATTGTTGTGCATGTGTGCACACTGTTTGCGGTACTATTGCCTTGCCTGGTCTTATGGGTCACGTCAAGCTATATATGTAGCTTTTAGTCCAAAATGACCGTCCAGCATGTAAACTGGACAATAAATTAATTTGATTTGATTGATTTCGTCGGACACTTTGAAAATTATTATCTCGAAACTGGTTTAGTCCTGAGAATTCGTTCCAAGTGGATACGCCTTGCGAACTCGGCGGCTATAATTCGTAGATTGAAAGATGTGTCATAAAATAATTAATTAAAACGTTAAATGGCGTAATTATGGTAATTATTCAATTAGGCGTTTTGATTTCTCGTTGAAGTAATCGCCGCCTCATCGAGTAGTTTAGATCAAGGATTCTAACTGTGCTATCTCCCACAGGCAATCTTTCAAAATTTGGTTCAGCTAAAATGAAACGCCCTGTATATTTGCATGCTAAATGACATCATAGAACCATATCATACAAATCAAAGTAAGTACATGCGCACCACCAGAAAAATAGTAGCACAGGCAATGGGCCGGATTACTGATGTTGCCGTGGGAGAAACAAAGATTTCGGCCTTTTATTGCTTATATACTGCAGCTGATTAAACCTCGAGAAGGTGAGGCTGACAGATACGGTACAATCTGTAAGTAAAAAAAAAAGACTTTTTTTCTTACAGGCCGGGCCTGGTCATGCACACGCGGGCCCTAGCTAAGCTTAGTAATGAACGCCCGGGCCCGGGCCGGTCCCGGGCTCAGTAACATGGGCACATGTCGGGCCCGGGCTTGGAACCACGGGCCCGGGCCGGGACCGGGCTGATCTCGGTCATGTACGCCCGGGCCCGGGCCGGGCTCGGGCTTTGTATTACGGGCCCGGACTGGGCTCGGGCCTCGTAAAGCGGGCCCGGGCCGGACTCGGACCGAAAAATCAGGCCCGTGCAGTGCTCTAGTCTGTAGTATCTAGACGTCTAGACGAACAAAGACGAAGCGACGCTAACCAGAGAGAGAGAGCGCAGACGCCGAGACACCTTCTCACCCGGCGGCGTGTTTCTATTTGCGCCCAAGCCCAGTGCTCGACCGCTGGCGCCGCCATGCGCCGCTCGCGGGTACCATGTTTCTAGGTGGTTTCTTTTGCCGAGGGCGCTCGAACGCAATTAGATGGTTCACATGAATGCATGCTTTGGAAGCGTGGCTGTATGGCCTAGTGGTTACGACGCTCGTTTTGAGACCAGGCGTACGTGGGTTTGAATCCCGCCTTGGCGAGTAGTAGTAGTAGTAGTAATAGTAAAACTTTATTATATATTCAGAAACCGGACAGGCTCCTACCCCAGTCCACAGAGGGGGTATAGGGGGTTAAAGACGAAGTTTGTCCAGCAGGGTGGTGCCCCTATTCGAAGGCCCCACTAACATAGGCCATCCGCTTCCAGGGCCGGGCTAGACAGCAGTGCCTCCCATTCGTTCCACGTGCCGTTTGTTTCGTGTTCTTCTCCGTGTTCTGCACCCTCCCACGTGATGTGAAAGAGTGTTGGTGTTGCTCCACACCACGGGCATATGTCTCTCTATGCACTCTGGTAGATCAGGTGGAGTGTGTGCAAATTTATGTAGGTGTTTGTCTGTAATCTTCGCAACACGGTTGCCTCCGCAGCGCTGAGTTTACCGTGCGGGGGTGGATAGATCTTTCTATTTTCTCTGAAGTATTTCAGAATTGTTGCAAAGCAAGGGTCTAGGGGTGTAGCGTCCTCTATTTCAGAGTCTGGGGTGGCACGGTGATTTGTAAAGCCTCGAGCCGCCTCGTCCGCATGCAGGTTCCCGGTGACGCCCTCGTTCCCCTGTACCCAGGTCTCAGTTTGGATGTATTGAACCGTGGGGTCCCATCCAGTCCCGACAAGTATTCGGAGCTTGGCTAGTAATTTTTTTCTTGGTATCACGCTGTTCTTTTTTCCATCTCTTTTGGCAGCTTGGTCGGTGGAACCCTGCTGCTACGGGATCACGACTCCGACAGAAGGTTTGAGAACGACCGTCGAAGGTTATAAAAACGGCGTGCGAGAATCCGAAGAGTTCAGTTGCGACGCCTCCAGTAAACAGATGTAACGTGAAGGCAGACCGTCTGCGGAAGAAGGGGATTCCTCGGCAAGCTAGTCGACGAGTTCATCGAGCGTCTGCATTTCCGGAAGAAGTTCCTTCGAGATTTGCCCCGAGCTACGCCGAGATCGTCATGGGTGAATACGATTGGACACTTAGTGGTCCTATTCACTTTGTACTTTACGTGTTAGACTCTTAGTGCTTGTCGTTAATTATTTTCCTGTGTTTTGTGAATAACCATCTGATTTGTATTGTGTTGTGTCTAGCCTAAGTGTGCTAGTGTGTGTGTAACTGCCTTGTGCGAAGAATATACTTTGTTGCATTTTGACAACTCTGGGCTCTGACTCAGTCTTTGGACAGCAACCGGCCTTCGCTGGCGCTCCAGAGGGTCCACTCTTAATTGTCCTTGCTTTCGTGGCATTATTTTCAGAAGCTAATAAGCTGGCTTTGGAATTTGGTCTGGCGTCTGCACCTCGATCACGGGGTCTGTTACAGCTAGCTACGTAATTTACGTGACTCATGAGGAAGGCTGGGTAAAGTCTGATGAGATTGCTCTCGCTGAGCCCTCCCATGCGATTGGTCACCCTGAGGATCAACCGGAACATGTTCTCCGTTGTGGACGTCAGTTTCGTGACCGTTTGCGTGACCGTTTGCGTAATTGAGGCCTTTAGCCTCAATTAGCAGCCCCAGGATTCTTATAGTGTTCACTCTTGGGATCGGCTGGCCGTCGCTCGTGTGTATTTTGATCGCGATTTGATCGATCGGCGTCAAACTCATCATGCCCTGTTTTGAGGGCCTGTACAGCAACAGTTCCGATTTGTTGGGTGGCAGGCGGAGTCCCGTTTCCTTCAGGTACTCTTCCGTTGTGTACAGTGCCTCTTGAAGAGCCCGCTCGACATCTGCGCCGGACCCTCCCCTGCACCACACCATAATATCGTCTGCGTACAGGGCGTGATTGACGTTGGTGACTCTCGTCAGCCGGTCCGAGAGCCCTTTCATTGCTAGATTGAATAATAGTGGGGAGAGCACCGCCCCTTGTGGGATGCCCTTCGCGCCCAGCGTGTACCAATTGGACATGACCTCTCCTATTTTGATCGTGGCTTTCCTGTTCTGAGGAAGGAGCCTATGTAAGAGTGGAATTTCCGGCCGAGCCCCATCACCGAGATCGTTAATTTCCAGTAAAAATCTGTGTTTGACCGTGTCGAACGCTTTCGCTAGGTCCAGGGCCAGTATGCCCCTGGTGTCTCTGGTCATGCCGTCGATTATATGCTTCTTGAGTAGTAGCATTACGTCCTGTGTGAAGAGGCCCTGTCTGAAGCCCACTATGTTGTGTGGGAACAGGCCCTCTCTCTCTATGCAGTTAAATTCTTAACAAAATGTCGCTTTATGCATTGAAGCATAAAATTAACTGGAACGCCAATGCATTTCTCCGCAAAGTTCGGGAATTAATATCTTGAAACTGGTGTCATCCTGAGAATTAATTCCAAGGGTATCCGCCTTGCGAACTCCAAGGCTACAATTTGTAAATTGCAATATGGGCCATCAGGTAATTAGTTAAAAGCTTAATTGGTGAATTTTTGTTAATTAGTCGATTATGCATTTCAATTTCTTTTGCAAGTAATGTCCGCCACTTCGAGTAGACCAGCTCATTAACTAGAATTGGGCTATCTGCCATAGGTAACCTTAAATAAATTTTGAAAGTGTTCGCTGAAACACCCTGTATGTTATAAAATGGCACTTAGTCAAGAATGAAAAAATTCGGCAGCCCTACCACTCCGTGAAGATGGTTAACCAGCGAAGCTGAAACGTGCAGCCCTGGTATTTATCACTAGGTTGATCCCTAGGGTTCATTAAATTATTTCTCAAATATGAGGTTACACACACGTTCGGCTGCGATGGAGAGAACGACGTCACTGACGGTATGCCCGCAGTCGGCCGTTGTCGCTTGCGTTGGATGTCTCGAATTTGCTCGGCGGCGTTGTTAGCAGCATTCGCCCGCCACTACCGCTTGCGAGTCTTCTAACTTAAATTGCTTCCAAAATTAAATCTGCCCGTCACGTAAGACAATGATTGGCTCATACCCCTTTAAGCAAAGACTGATAGCGCCGTAAACGCGGCCTGCCCATTACGACGACAGAAGAGAAGTGAAATTATACGCTGGAATGATTAGCGGCTACGCAGCAAGCTATGGAAGCAGACGATGACGACGAACGCGGGAGCAGTGGCACGAGCGCATGCAGAGCACGAGCGCAGCTCCAAGGGCGCCAACGAGCCAGGTGCGGAAGAAGACGACGTCGCTCGAGCCAATGCTGATGATGATAATTGTGTGTACACAGCCGATTTCGCCTAGCCATATACGATTTCGCCTATAGTAGGATACAAATGTAGAAACAGCAGTTGGCAAAAAAGGTAGAGGGACCACGGGGGGTTGTGTTACTCCGCCAGCCAATCAAAGAAGCAACAAATCGTCGTCATGCGACGTTTTAAAATGGCGTCGTACTTGATACGACTGTACTTGTCGTACCTGCACTTTCCACTATAATAGTTACGTGAAAACGTGTAAAATTACGCGTTTATAATTTTATTTTTGTGGTTACCGCCTTATTTAGGTAACAGAGAAACTTTAAGTACGAACTATTTTCAGCCTCGCGGAGGAACAGTGGCTGGCGGTTATGAGGACGTGGGCGGGGCTTCACTGCAGACTTAAGTTGTATCCGACTATAGACATATAAAGCTTCCCTTTAGAAAGGTACTCTGCACTACTGAATCCAAGTAGAGTACAGTTCAAGAATAATTATGAAAAATGGCAAAAGTGAAAGGGGAAGTCCAACTTAAATATGCAAGAAATTGCAATGTACACAGGGGAAAAGAAAGTTAGTGGTTTAGGATTTTAAGCCAGATAATATTTTCTACAGAGCGAACGAATGTCAATTGGCTGGCATGTTTAGGTGAAACCGACACCTACTTGGAATGGCACACAACCAGCATGCGTGAATATAGAACTCCATCGTTATGTCAAATACATTGTTTAAGCCATCGCGCATGCTGTGAAACATTTTTAGTTGACTGGCAGCTTTACTACGATCAATGACTGGGCTGCTATAGTGTGCCTTGAATTATGAGGGAGAAGAAAGGGAACCGAGGGGCCCGATTTTTATTAATCATATAAGAAGCCAACAAACGAGGACAACGTAGGGGAAATTACTTCTACTTACTAATTAAAGAAATGATAAATTAATGGAAAATGAAAATGGATGAAAAAACAACTCTCCGCAGGTGAGTTGTTTTTTCAACAACCCACGTCTTCGCATAACGCGTGCGATGCTCTTCCCGTTGAGCTACCGCGGAGCCGTTTTCCCATCCACTTTCTGTGGTATTTATGTTTTACAAGTAGAACTACCCTGGGAGTGTTAGCCAGCGCCACCACTCACAAACGGCTCCGCGGTTGCTCAACGGTGAGAGCATCGCACGCGTAATGCGAAGACGTGGGTTCGTTCCCCACCTGCGGACAGTTGTTTTTTTCATGCATTTTCATTTTACATTATTTTTTCATTTCGTTAATTCAATTAGTAAGTACAAGTAATTTCCCCTATGTTGCCCTTGGTGCCATTGTTTGTTGGATTCTTATATGATTGAATTATGAGGGCATTTCAAGCCTCCGGCATCGCGCGGCGTGGTGGCGTGTGAGGTGGGGGGGGGAGGGGAGGGGAAGCGCTCGGCTCCGCCTCACTCTGGACTCGGAAAGACAGTCGACAGTCGCTCCACCCCAGTCGCACAGACACTGCTCGTGGGCCGCCATTCTAGTACGATTTCAAAATTCACGTGCCACTCCTGTCGAACTCTCGCACACGATTAATCGAACAGGCCTAATCGATTAAGACGATTAAATGAAAGGTGGACATCGATGACGATTAATCGTTTTGCGGGATACTTTTAATCAATTAATCGATTACTCGTTCATCGATATTACCAACCCTACCTAGAAGAAGCAGGCATGAATGCAGAGGCAGAGTGCAACGCACCCAATGTCGCGCTCAGCGCGGCGGTCAGGGGCACTTTGAAGGTAGAACCGCTTCCTAGAAACGTCCACCCGCAATTCAACGAGGGGCGCCGAAAGGCGAGGGCCCGAGCACTGCTCAAATCGACCGCCAACTGCCCGGGACTGGCAGCATTTGTAGACGCGGCCCAGCGCGCGAGGACTCACGCACCGCAGCGATCGTGGCGAGCGAAGTGGCGGGGAAGGAGGGGAGCACCGAGACCCGTGGCTCACCTTCAACGAAATAACAACGCACTATCAGCTGTCGAGGAGGGCCTTCCCGCTCCCCCACGCTAAACTCAATAGACCACAGTCATCGATATTCAGAATGCTTTAGACAGGGTCGTTTCCCTCCAGAGGCAGACTGGGCCTTTATTCACAAGAGGTAGAGCCGCAATGTCCGGATTGTGGCGAATCGTACTGCTCGCTAGCGCACATGCTCTGGCAATGCTCCGCATTAAGCGTCACCGTGTTCAGTAAAGAAGACTGGGAGGGCGCGCTGCGAAGTGACGCCCACGGAGGGGTTCCTCAGGACTCAATAAAGATATTTACGCTCCTCCGCGCGGGTCGCACCACAAATTATGACGGAAAATCTCTGGAATGGCGGCCCAGCGCAACGTCACGCAACGTCAAATTGACGTTTACGAAACCGGTCTTCCTGCGACGCTCCTCACGGCATATTCCTTCAGCCAATCAGCAAGCTGACATGGTTGCTTCCTTGGGCCACCACCGCATTTTCGCGAAATTGCTGATGCACTCCATGGGCTTTTGCACGCTACCGTCCACTTTCTTTTTAAAGTGCTAAAGTTGCAATATAGGTGCCAAGGACCACGAAAAAGTATTAATCCATAAAATTTGCAGCTCCACGTCACGTTTCGTCATTCTGATTAAAACGCAAAAGTGCATTTTGCAAAACTTCCGTTTCCCGGCACAAATTTCAAAACGCGTGACCTCTCGACAGCCAACGAGAGTCAACATAGCGGATAATGGCGGCCGTGCAACTGCCATGCGTGTCGAGAATAGAGCCTGTGTACTTCAAAGAAAAGCAAGAGCGGCGCGCTCCAGGGCTGTAGCAGGCGACGCGATGCAGCTCCCCTAGGTGCATGTGCGCCTGCGCCGCTTCGCTTCGATGTGCGGCCGCACCGGACGCACTGGTGCAACGTGATTGCACTGCCACTCTGAGCCGTGTTCACGCTAAGAGTGTACGACCCTGTACAAGGAAAACAAAGAATGCACAAGACAGACCGTCAGCTTCCCTTTCAACAGCATTTTATTGCACAAAATCACGACTTGTATAACTCGGTGATGGCATGTTACATGCATGCATCACCTTCCAAGACATTGATCCCATTTATCGCTCAAAAACACAAAAAGGGTGCACACACAATCTCACCTAAATTTTAAAATGGTATCGGGAGGCTTCAACAATTTCGCGTGTGAGTATGTCTGTTTTTACCTACAATGGCAAAAGCATTACACGGCACAGGCTTCAATCTTGCTACATTTACTGGAATGACATGTATATTTTATTGAGCACTAGTTGTTTTTAATGTTATTTCTGTGCTAATCTCTCGTCCAATTTCGCAACTGCACGCCTGCGGCGTCAATACGTGGTATATAAATGCAAAAACAGAAGCCTATCAACGTTTCAGAAACCGATATCTAAGGTCCTTAGATAAATGCATGCGACGGAAGGGACGGCGGATCCGGAAACACGCAATAGGCGCCATGTTTTGGACACCACCTATCATTCGTAGTGAAGGACAACGTGCCTCATCTCGCGACTATCAGCAGTTCAAATTCTGGAAGACCACCGCTTAGACGAAATACACAGAGAATGATTACACACAGATTCTTTGAGAACATACATCGAATGAATTTGAGTCAAAAGGCCACTTTTTTTTAGATGCGAAGCAGCTTATGGCGGGGGCTTTGTCCGTCCTGCGTCCCGTGGCGTGCCACACCCCCACGGCGAGTCCCCTCCCCCTCTCTCTCCTCTCGTACGCTCCCCCCTTTCTCTCCTCTAGGAATCCTCTACTGCACGGAGCCGCGCCTGCGTGCCACACTCTCACAGCGCAAGCGCGTCTCATTCCCTCTGTCTCCTCTCCTACGCTGCCCCCCTTTCGGTCCTGTAGGAATCCTGAGCGGCTCGCACGACAGGTGGTGCGACAGCTGCATACCCCGTTGGGGGCGCCACAGTAGTTCCGCGGTATGAAAATGACGGAGCGCGCGCGCCTCATTCTCCCTCCTGTGCAGCGCCGCGATGAGCGCTCGGGCCGCTGCCGCGAAACCATCTCACGCTCAAGCTAACCATCTCCCCACTGCTTCGCATCCACACATGATTCCCTTTAGCGGGAGATGGAGTAATTTTTTTTATCCTGCCGACGATTTTCAATCCAGAGAAAGAAGCTGCTCAAAGCTCGACATTACCAGGTTGGAGTACTAATATATATTCCGTTATTAATATCATATAGGGACTAAAGAATATGCTGAAGTGGCCGCAATATATTTGCAGTTCTGTGTAGGATCTTTTAAAAGAAACAAAACGATTACCGTGCTAATTTTTCTAGCTTCACACTCCTTCTCTGTTCAGTATTCATTTCGCCGAAATTGATTTCAGAAATTCTTTATTATTTTGATTTTTATTCTCTTCGTCATAAAGACGTATTTACTATTTTTTAAGTTTGTGTGGCTGTTTACTTACATATTATACTTGTTGCTCCTGTCTTTATTATAATCTGTCGTTCTTCGCTTGTGCTAGAATATTTAATGAATGCATCTTAAACTACGTCCTGTTGCCCAATTCCTGGCATATTAACTTAGTGAGTACACGCCATAAATGGGGATCTTCGTCGTCGTTACCATCATCATTATTGGCACTCCTGCGCGAGGCAAAGGAGACGAAGACTCCTTCCTCGGCAGCTCGTTCGTCCAAAACTGAAGATTTCTGGACGCTCCCGGAACCGCAGACGGCATTCCCTGTAAAGGCCAGCCATCGTCGGTGGCCCGTTGCTCCTCTTCAGCCAAGCACCGTCATTACGTGCCTACGAAGCATTCAGGGCCTTTTGATACAGGCTGTGCAGCAGCAGCAGAAGCGGCGATGGCGGTTGCTGATGTGGCCTCGCATCTAGGCATGGTGGTTGCATCGTTGAGCAGCGAGGTGCAGTACTGCTACCAGCTGCGATCACGTGTTCCCCCTCCCCCAAACGCCTTGATGCCGTTCGCGCAGGAAAAGAGGCTTTGGGTGGCCGCCGTGAACGCGAACGAAAACAACGATCGCGTTAGCAGCCGCCTGGCAAAGCTGTGGCGTCCTCTCCGCGCCGCCGACAAGGAGCCCTTCCAGCGCAAGGTGGTCGAAGCTGCCGCCGTCCACCAAAGGAAGTACCCGGACTACTCGCACAACCCGCTTGAGGCCCACCGTCGCAGTGCCATGCAGGTTTCCAGCAAGCTGAAGAACTACAGTTCCTTGGACAAGGAGCAGCAGCCGATTACTTCCACGGGCGTGGCCCAGGGTCAAGGCAGCCCGGAGTCTCAGCAACTGCTGCATCCGCCGCCATTATCGCCCACGCCAAGGAGCAAACACCGTGCTACCATCAGTGCCGCTCGAGTCAGCGCTTCGGGTGCCGGTCAGGTAACGGTGCTTTGTGTTCCGACGACCACTGTCCCGGCCACGAGTAAGGATCTCGAAGAACAAGCGGCGCCTGTAAAAGTGGCCGCTTTAAGAGCTTTGGCAGAATTGTTTAAGAGGCAGCCGCAACACTTCCACAATTATGCAGAGCTCACCTTGATCAAGATCTTCGGAACATTCAAGCAGCCCGAGAGAGAAGTGAGCAGTGCGGCCGCGCTGTGTTCCATGGACGCTGCTGCTGTGCTACCCTCAAGCAAACAATGCGGCTCCTGCACTCACGCATCGGGGAATCGAATGACCAAGACGTTGACATCGCTGCAATCAAGGTCATGTCCCGTCTCGTGGAAGTGCATCCAAAAAGGATAATTGTGGAGCTTCTGCCTCAGATGATGCCCGTTTTGCTCAAGGCATATGATCACAGCGAGAGTTCTGTACGGAAGGCGGCAGTATATTGAATGGCGACGCTGCATTCCGTGGTCGGCTCTGAATTGATGAATTCAGACTTGGTTCCAAGTTTGAACAAGTGGACACAGGGCTTCAGCAGCGGAAGCACACCTTGCTCCCCTTAAAATACAGCACCTTCCTCCGGCAACACCTAAAGTGTGTGGGGGGGGGGGGGGGCGACCCAAGCAGCACCTCCCAAGCCAATTTTTCCCTTGGCCTGCAACCATTGTTTCGCTGCGGCTTTGCCAATAACTATGGCCCCACGCTGAGCTTTTGTTGTTGCAGCATCCTGTTAGTAACACGGTACCTGTTTATTATGTAATAACAAACGTATTATATGCTTTGCGCACGAGTGTCACTGTTCAAGTAGTCATCACATCCAACAGTCAATATTTATGAGTTCGTAAGAATATATTATTGAAATGGAACTAATTACCTTCCTATCTGGAAGGAAATGCCGTACTCCTATCAAAACAGATGTCTGCTTGGCGGGACATGACTTTGGACAAAGCATTTTCACTAAAAAGGATCACGCAGAAGCTCCTATGGGACTTACCTAGAACATGCGTAAGCATTTCCTACTAATCGGCTGCTTTTCTTCATGGTATGCTGCTGTGTTTGTTATGGCGAGAAACGCCGCGAAAGTCGCATAGAGAAACGGAGAAACGCGGTTGCAACGCCGCGATGCTAATTTACACCGACATAAGTTGACGGGGTCATGTTGCGCGTAGTGTCGGGCAGCATGAGCTTCTTTCTTCTTCTTCTTCTGTTGCTGTAGCTCTTGGTCGCCATCATCATCATCCAGTACCTCTTGTTGCTGTTGTTACCCGCTCATCCCAGGTGCCTCCTTCAGTTTCTTCTGTCGTAACCTATACATTGCCGCTGACGCTCTGCATTTTTGTTACGGTTGAGAAACACGATAGACGTGTGGTTTGGCGCCGCTCTGTGGATACGAAAATTGTATGTCGTGTGTTTTTTCTTCGAGACAGCGACCATCGGCTTTTGCGTGAAATGTTGCAGCTCCGATTAGTTCATTATCTTCCTAATATAGTAGTGGCATCAGATGCCTAAGATGTCCCACAGGCTCCTCGGTTTTTCTCGAGGAGGTCGTTGACTCGTTTCTTGAAAGTTAGATTCTGTCTGGAGTGCATTTTCACTGCAGCAATTTCTGGTGCACTTGTGGACTCGATTTTCCCAGAACCTTTGTTCTGTGCACCTTATGTAATTCGTCCTTATCAGGATGTACATGCGGGCCCCGTTAAAAGTGTATACCTCCTGGAGTTAAGACATTTTTCTTTAAATTGAATTCGGAAACACTTCCTGTTAGAAGCTGGTTGAACTGGAAGGGCTGCTTTGTGCCGTGGTCTGCGAATTGTCGACAATGTACACGTGCTGAAACCATAGATCACTTTTTCCTAGATTACACTGATGCTTTATTTTTGGAGGAAATTCTAGAATGGATATCTTAAAAGGACATTGACATCACTTGTGGGCCTCCCTATAAAATGTTCATAGTACTGGGTTTATGGAGCCTATAGAGATCTCAACTGTTAGCCGCTGCGTAGGCTCAGTCAGCTAAGGCGTTGGGCTGCTGAGCACGAGATCACGGGATCGAAACCCGGGCGCGGCGGCCGCATTTCGGTGGAGGCGAAATGCAAGAACGGCCGTGTGCTTACGTTGTAGTGCGCGTTAAAGAATCCCAGGCGGTCGAAATTCATCCGGAGCTTTCCACTACGGCGTGCCTCATAATCAGATAGAAGATCTAGATTGTGCGATCGTCATACCCAAAGGCCGTGATCTACAAGATCCTTCTATCGTGAAAGTGCGGCTTATGTGAGAACTGTGATCGCTATGCAGGAGTCCCCACCTGACTGGATGCACTTGTTGGACGCATGTGTGTTTTTGCCCGAGTTTTAAGTCTGTAGCTACATCCACACTGTAGTAAATCTTCAGTTTAGTTTTCTATCTAATAAAAAAAAGCATGGGTAGCGCAGTGATTAAGATACCTGAATTTGAATAAAAAAGTCGCCTGTTCTCTCACTGCACAAGGTTCTTATTTTTTATAATTTTTATTATTTCATTTTCTATATATATTTGACTTTATTTTAATATATCAAATTTTTAAAGTTTTTAATTTCATGTTATTAATACAACGTTTTGTTTATGCAGTGAAAGCGTCAAGAGTGAGCGACGATTTTCTCTAGTGAGTCGACACAGAAATGCTTACGCATTG